>NC_048588.1:39106264-39165350 GCF_013265735.2 Oncorhynchus mykiss
CGTTACGATAAGAGGTCAACTCTCCGCAATACCTGATACAGACACGTTACAATAAGAGGTCAACTCTCCACAATACAGACATGTTACGATAAGAGGCCAACTCTCCACAATACCTGAGACAGACACGTTACAATAAGAGGTCAACTCTCCACAATACAGACACGTTACGATAACAGGTCAACTCTCCACAATACCTGAGACAGACACGTTACAATAAGAGGTCAACTCTCCACAATACAGACATGTTACGATAAGAGGTCAACTCTCCACAATACCGGAGACAGACACGTTACGATAAGAGGTCAACTCTCTACAATACCTGAGACAGACATGTTACAATAAGAGGTCAACTCTCTACAATACCTGATACAGACACGTTACAATAAGAGGTCAACTCTCTACAATACAGACACATTACAATAAGAGGTCAACTCTCCACAATACCTGAGACAGACATGTTACAATAAGAGGTCAACTCTCCACAATACCTGAGACAGACACGTTACAATAAGAGGTCAACTCTCCACAATACCTGATACAGACATGTTACGATAAGAGGTCAACTCTCCACAATACCTGAGACAGACACGTTACAATAAGAGGTCAACTCTCCACAATACCTGAGACAGACACGTTACAATAAGAGGTCAACTCTCTACAATACAGACACATTACAATAAGAGGTCAACTCTCCACAATACAGACACGTTACAATAACAGGTCAACTCTCCACAATACCTGAGACAGACACATTACAATAAGAGGTCAACTCTCTACAATACCTGATACAGACACGTTACAATAAGAGGTCAACTCTCTACAATACCTGATACAGACACATTACAATAACAGGTCAACTCTCCACAATACCTGAGACAGACACATTACAATAAGAGGTCAACTCTCCACAATACAGACATGTTACGATAACAGGTCAACTCTCCACAATACCTGAGACAGACACGTTACGATAAGAGGTCAACTCTCCACAATACAGACACGTTACGATAACAGGTCAACTCTCCACAATACCTGAGACAGACACGTTACAATAAGAGGTCAACTCTCCACAATACAGACATGTTACGATAACAGGTCAACTCTCCACAATACCTGAGACAGACACGTTACGATAAGAGGTCAACTCTCCACAATACCTGAGACAGACACGTTACGATAAGAGGTCAACTCTCCACAATACAGACACGTTACGATAACAGGTCAACTCTCCACAATACCTGAGACAGACACGTTACGATAAGAGGTCAACTCTCCACAATACAGACACGTTACGATAACAGGTCAACTCTCCACAATACCTGAGACAGACACGTTACAATAAGAGGTCAACTCTCCACAATACAGACATGTTACGATAACAGGTCAACTCTCCACAATACCTGAGACAGACACGTTACGATAAGAGGTCAACTCTCCACAATACCTGAGACAGACACGTTACAATAAGAGGTCAACTCTCCACAATACAGACACGTTACAATAAGAGGTCAACTCTCCACAATACCTGAGACAGACACGTTACAATAAGAGGTCAACTCTCCACAATACCTGATACAGACATGTTACGATAAGAGGTCAACTCTCCACAATACCTGAGACAGACACGTTACAATAAGAGGTCAACTCTCCACAATACCTGAGACAGACACATTACAATAAGAGGTCAACTCTCCACAATACAGACATGTTACGATAACAGGTCAACTCTCCACAATACCTGTGTTGGAGTCTAGCTTGAAATATAAAAAGGAACATGGAAAGTGACCGAGGGACATGTAAAGGGACATGTAAAGTGACCGAGGGACATATAAAGGGACGGAGGGACATGGAAAGTGACATGGAAAATGACCAAGGGACATGGGAAGTGACATGGAAAGTGACCAAGGGACATGTAAAGTGACTGAGGGACATGGAAAGTGACATGGAAAGGGACAGAGGGACATTTAAAATGACATGGAAAGGGACAGAGGGACATTTAAAGTGACATGTAAAGGGACAGAGGGACATTTAAAGGGACATGTAAAGGGACAGAGGGACATGTAAAGTGACCGAGGGACATGGAAAGTGACATGGAAAGGGACAGAGGGACATTTAAAATGACATGGAAAGGGACAGAGGGACATTTAAAGGGACATGGAAAGTGACCAAGGGACATGGAAAGTGACCAAGGGACATGTAAAGTGACCGAGGGACATGTAAAGTGACCGAGGGACATGGAAAGTGACCAATGGACATGGAAAGTGACCAAGGGACATGTAAAGTGACCGAGGGACATGTAAAGTAACCGAGGGACATGGAAAGTGACCAAGGGACATTTAAAGGGACATGTAAAGGGACAGAGGGACATGTAAAGGGACAGAGGGACATTTAAAGGGACATGTAAAGGGACAGAGGGACATGTAAAGTGACAGAGGGACATTTAAAATGACATGGAAAGGGACAGAGGGACATTTAAAGTGACATGGAAAGGGACAGAGGGACATGTAAAGGGACATGTAAAGGGACAAAGGGACATGTAAAGTGACCGAGGGACATGGAAAGTGACATGGAAAGGGACAGAGGGACATGTAAAGTGACCAAGGGACATGTAAAGTGACATGGAAAGTGACCGAGGGACATGTAAAGTGACCGAGGGACATGTAAAGTGACATGGAAAGGGACAGAGGGACATGTAAAGTGACCAAGGGACATGTAAAGTGACTGAGGGACACGGAAAGTGACATGGAAAGGGACAGAGGGACATGTAAAGTGACATGTAAAGTGACCAAGGGACATGGAAAGTGACATGGAAAGGGACAGAGGGACATGTAAAGGGACATGGAAAGGGACAGAGGGACATGTAAAGTGACCAAGGGACACGGAAAGTGACCGAGGGACATATAAAGGGACGGAGGGACATGGAAAGTGACATGGAAAATGACCAAGGGACATGGGAAGTGACATGGAAAGTGACCAAGGGACATGTAAAGTGACTGAGGGACATGGAAAGTGACATGGAAAGGGACAGAGGGACGTTTAAAATGACATGGAAAGGGACAGAGGGACATTTAAAGTGACATGGAAAGGGACAGAGGGACATTTAAAGGGACATGTAAAGGGACAGAGGGACATGTAAAGTGACCGAGGGACATGGAAAGTGACATGGAAAGGGACAGAGGGACATTTAAAATGACATGGAAAGGGACAGAGGGACATTTAAAGGGACATGGAAGGTGACCAAGGGACATGTAAAGTGACCGAGGGACATGTAAAGTGACCGAGAGACATGGAAAGTGACCGAGAGACATGGAAAGTGACCAAGGGACATTTAAAGGGACATGTAAAGGGACAGAGGGACATGTAAAGGGACAGAGGGACATTTAAAGGGACATGTAAAGGGACAGAGGGACATGTAAAGTGACTGAGGGACATGGAAAGGGACAGAGGGACATTTAAAATGACATGGAAAGGGACAGAGGGACATTTAAAGTGACATGGAAAGGGACAGAGGGACATTTAAAGGGACATGTAAAGGGACATGTAAAGTGACCGAGGGACATGGAAAGTGACATGGAAAGTGACCAAGGGACATGTAAAGTGACCGAGGGACATGGAAAGTGACCAATGGACATGGAAACTGACCGAGGGACATGGAAAGTGACCAAGGGACATTTAAAGTGACATGGAAAGGGACAGAGGGACATGTAAAGTGACCAAGGGACATGTAAAGTGACTGAGGGACATGGAAAGTGACATGGAAAGGGACAGAGGGACATGTAAAGTGACATGTAAAGTGACCAAGGGACATGGAAAGTGACATGGAAAGGGACAGAGGGAAATGTAAAGTGACCAAGGGACATGTAAAGTGACTGAGGGACACGGAAAGTGACCGAGGGACATGGAAAGTGACATGGAAAGTGACCAAGGGACATGTAAAGTGACCGAGGGACATGGAAAGTGACCAATGGACATGGAAAGTGACCGAGGGACATGGAAAGTGACATGGAAAGGGACAGAGGGACATGTAAAGTGACCAAGGGACATGTAAAGTGACATGTAAAGGGACAGAGGGACACGGAAAGTGACCGAGGGACATGGAAAGTGACATGGAAAATGACCAAGGGACATGGGAAGTGACATGGAAAGTGACCAAGGGACATGTAAAGTGACTGAGGGACATGGAAAGTGACATGGAAAGGGACAGACGGACATTTAAAATGACATGGAAAGGGACAGAGGGACATTTAAAGTGACATTGAAAGGGACAGAGGGACATTTAAAGGGACATGTAAAGGGACAGAGGGACATTTAAAGGGACATGTAAAGGGACAGAGGGACATGTAAAGTGACCGAGGGACATGGAAAGTGACCGAGGGACATGGAAAGTGACATGGAAAGTGACCAAGGGACATGGAAAGTGACATGGAAAGGGACAGAGGGACATTTAAAATGACATGGAAAGGGACAGAGGGACATTTAAAATGACATGGAAAGGGACAGAGGGACATTTAAAGTGACATGGAAAGGGACAGAGGGACATTTAAAGGGACATGGAAAGTGACCAATGGACATGTAAAGTGACCGAGGGACATGGAAAGTGACCGAGGGACATGGAAAGTGACATGGAAAGGGACAGAGGGACATTTAAAATGACATGGAAAGGGACAGAGGGACATTTAAAGTGACATGTAAAGGGACAGAGGGACATGTAAAGTGACCGAGGGACATGGAAAGTGACATGGAAAGTGACCAAGGGACATGGAAAGTGACCAATGGACATGGAAAGTGACCGAGGGACATGGAAAGTGACCAAGGGACATTTAAAGGGACATGTAAAGGGACAGAGGGACATGTAAAGTGACAGAGGGGCATGTAAAGGGACATGGAAAGTGACCAAGGGACATTTAAAGGGACATGTAAAGGGACAGAGGGACATGGAAAGGGACATGGAGAAAAGGGGAAGTGCAGAACGTTTATATTCTGTTCAAACATGTTATTGTAGAATATGAATGTTCCTTAGGAGAGACGCAAAAGGTAACAGTCTAGCTTCAGTTCCTGATAAAGCAGGCCAGTGGCCGAGCAACCAGGCCCATTAAGGAGGCCAGTTGCCGAGGAACCAGGCCCATAAAGCAGGCCAGTTGCCGAGGAACCAGGCCCATAAAGCAGGCCAGTTGCCGAGGAACCAGGCCCATAAAGCAGGCCAGTTGCAGAGGAACCAGGCCCATAAAGCAGGCCAGTTGCCGAGGAACCAGGCCCATAAAGGAGGCCAGTGGCCGAGCAACCAGGCCCATAAAGGAGGCCAGTGGCCGAGGAACCAGGCCCATAAAGGAGGCCAGTGGCCGAGGAACCAGGCCCATAAAGGAGGCCAGTGGCCGAGCAACCAGGCCCATAAAGCAGGCCAGTTGCCGAGGAACCAGGCCCATAAAGCAGGCCAGTTGCCGAGGAACCAGGCTCATAAAGCAGGCCAGTTGCCGAGGAACCAGGCCCATAAAGCAGTCCAGTTGCCGAGGAACCAGGCCCATAAAGCAGGCCAGTTGCCGAGGAACCAGGCCCATAAAGCAGGCCAGTTGCCGAGGAACCAGGCCCATAAAGCAGGCCAGTTGCCGAGGAACCAGGCCCATAAAACAGGCCAGTTGCCGAGGAACCAGGCCCATAAAGCAGGCCAGTTGCCGAGGAACCAGGCCTATAAAGCAGGCCAGTTGCCGAGGAACCAGGCTCATAAAGCAGGCCAGTTGCCGAGGAACCAGGCCCATAAAGCAGTCCAGTTGCCGAGGAACCAGGCCCATAAAGCAGGCCAGTTGCCGAGGAACCAGGCCCATAAAGCAGGCCAGTTGCCGAGGAACCAGGCCCATAAAGCAGGCCAGTTGCCGAGGAACCAGGCCCATAAAACAGGCCAGTTGCCGAGGAACCAGGCCCATAAAGCAGGCCAGTTGCCGAGGAACCAGGCCTATAAAGCAGGCCAGTTGCCGAGGAACCAGGCCCATAAAGCAGGCCAGTTGCCGAGGAACCAGGCCCATAAAGCAGGCCAGTTGCCGAGGAACCAGGCCCATAAAGCAGGCCAGTTGCCGAGGAACCAGGCCCATAAAGCAGGCCAGTTGCCAAGGAACAAGGCCCATAAAGCAGGCCAGTTGCCGAGGAACCAGGCCCATAAAGCAGGCCAGTTGCCGAGGAACCAGGCCCATAAAGCAGGCCAGTTGCCGAGGAACCAGGCCCATAAAGCAGGCCAGTTGCCGAGGAACCAGGCCCATAGAGCAGGCCAGTTGCCGAGGAACCAGGCCCATAAAGCAGGCCAGTTGCTGAGGAACCAGGCCCATAAAGCAGGCCAGTTGCTGAGGAACCAGGCCCATAAAGCTCCTAACTACCAAAATGTTTTACCCATCTACCAATAGGTGCCCTTCTTTGTGAGGCATTGGAACCTCCCTGGTCTTTGTGGTTGAATATGTATTTGAAATTCACTGCTCGACTGAGGGACTTTACAGATAATTATGTGTGTGTGTGGGGTACAGAGATGAGGTAGTCATTCAAAAAATCATGTTAAACACTATTATTGCACACACAGTGAGTCCATGCAACCGGAGTTCATCTTTACTCCTGAACTTATTCAGGCTTGCCATAGCAAAGGGGGTGAATACTTATTGAATCAAACCAGTAAAAAATGTGTCAAAACATACTTCCACTTCGACAAGATGAGGTATTGCGAAAAAAACGAACACACAATTTAATCCATTTTAAATTCAGGCTTTAACATTTAATACAGTAGGGGGAGGTGCAGGGTGGGGTAATACAGTAGGGGGAGGTGCAGGGTGAGGTAATACAGTAGGGGGAGTTGCAGGGTGAGGTAATACAGTAGGGGAGGTGCAGGGTGAGGTAATACAGCAGGGGGAGGTGCAGGGTGAGGTAATACAGTAGGGGGAGGTGCAGGATGAGGTAATACAGTAGGGGAGGGGCAGGGTGAGGTAATACAGTAGGGGAGGTGCAGGGTGAGGTAATACAGTAGGGGGAGGTGCCGGGTGAGGTAAAACAGTAGGGGAGGTGCTTCTCAAACATCTCACCTCTTGTTGTTGATCTCTACATAGTCCTTGTTACAGTCCTTCGTGTTCTCCTGACCCAGCTCTGATAACAGGAAGGTACTGAACTTGACCTTCACTGACTTACCAGCAGGGACCTGGGAGGGGGCATAGTACAGCCAAACATTATACACACACGTAGCCTGATACAAAACCTCTATCAGCCAATATATAAAATCTGAAGTCCTCAATATCTGATTATTAGATTATCAAATAAAATCAGTCAAACACTTCACTAAGTTGTAACCCAGTACAGTATAAAACACTTCACTATATTGTAACCCAGTATAAAACACTTCACTATGTTGTAACCCAGTACAGTATAAAACACTTCACTATGTTGTAACCCAGTACAGTATAAAACACTTCACTATGTTGTAACCCAGTATAAAACATTTCACTATGTTGTAACCCAGTATAAAACACTTCACTATGTTGTAACCCAGTACAGTATAAAACACTTCACTATGTTGTAACCCAGTATAAAACACTTCACTATGTTGTAACCCAGTATAAAACACTTCACTATGTTGTAACCCAGTATAAAACACTTCACTATGTTGTAACCCAGTATAAAACACTTCACTATGTTGTAACCCAGTACAGTATAAAACACTTCACTATATTGTAACCCAGTATAAAACACTTCACTATGTTGTAACCCAGTATAAAACACTTCACTATGTTGTAACCCAGTATAAAACACTTCACTATGTTGTAACCCAGTATAAAACATTTCACTATGTTGTAACCCAGTATAAAACACTTCACTATGTTGTAACCCAGTACAGTATAAAACACTTCACTATGTTGTAACCCAGTACAGTATAAAACACTTGACTATGTTGTAACCCAGTATAAAACACTTCACTATGTTGTAACCCAGTATAAAACACTTCACTATGTTGTAACCCAGTATAAAACACTTCACTATGTTGTAACCCCAGTATAAAACACTTCACTATGTTGTAACCCAGTACAGTATAAAACACTTCACTATGTTGTAACCCAGTATAAAACACTTCACTATGTTGTAACCCAGTATAAAACACTTCACTATGTTGTAACCCAGTATAAAACACTTCACTATGTTGTAACCCAGTATAAAACACTTCACTATGTTGTAACCCAGTACAGTATAAAACACTTCACTATGTTGTAACCCAGTACAGTATAAAACACTTCACTATGTTGTAACCCAGTATAAAACACTTCACTATGTTGTAACCCAGTACAGTATAAAACACTTCACTATGTTGTAACCCAGTACAGTATAAAACACTTCACTATGTTGTAACCCAGTATAAAACACTTCACTATGTTGTAACCCAGTACAGTATAAAACACTTCACTATGTTGTAACCCCAGTATAAAACACTTCACTATGTTGTAACCCAGTATAAAACACTTCACTATGTTGTAACCCCAGTATAAAACACTTCACTAAGTTGTAACCCAGTATAAAACACTTCACTATGTTGTAACCCAGTATAAAACACTTCACTATGTTGTAACCCAGTACAGTATAAAACACTTCACTATGTTGTAACCCAGTATAAAACACTTCACTATGTTGTAACCCAGTATAAAACACTTCACTATGTTGTAACCCAGAATAAAACACTTAACTATGTTGTAACCCAGTACAGTACAAAACACGTCACTATGTTGTAACCCAGTATAAAACACATCACTATGTTGTAACCCAGTACAGTATAAAACACTTCACTATGTTGTAACCCCAGTATAAAACACTTCACTATGTTGTAACCCAGTATAAAACACTTCACTATGTTGTAACCCAGTATAAAACACTTCACTATGTTGTAACCCAGTAAAAAACACTTCACTATGTTGTAACCCAGTATAAAACACTTCACTATGTTGTAACCCAGTATAAAACACTTCACTATGTTGTAACCCCAGTATAAAACACTTCACTATGTTGTAACCCAGTACAGTATAAAACACTTCACTATGTTGTAACCCAGTATAAAACACTTCACTATGTTGTAACCCAGTATAAAACACTTCACTATGTTGTAACCCAGTATAAAACACTTCACTATGTTGTAACCCAGTATAAAACACTTCACTATGTTGTAACCCCAGTACAGTATAAAACACTTCACTATATTGTAACCCAGTATAAAACACTTCACTATGTTGTAACCCAGTATAAAACACTTCACTATGTTGTAACCCAGTACAGTATGAAACACTTCACTATGTTGTAACCCAGTACAGTATAAAACACTTCACTATGTTGTAACCCAGTACAGTATAAAACACTTCACTATGTTGTAACCCAGTACAGTATAAAACACTTCACTATGTTGTAACCCAGTATAAAACACTTCACTATGTTGTAACCCAGTATAAAACACTTCACTATGTTGTAACCCAGTATAAAACACTTCACTATGTTGTAACCCCAGTACAGTATAAAACACTTCACTATATTGTAACCCAGTATAAAACACTTCACTATGTTGTAACCCAGTATAAAACACTTCACTATGTTGTAACCCAGTATAAAACACTTCACTATGTTGTAACCCAGTATAAAACACTTCACTATGTTGTAACCCAGTACAGTATAAAACACTTCACTATGTTGTAACCCAGTACAGTATAAAACACTTCACTATGTTGTAACCCCAGTATAAAACACTTCACTATGTTGTAACCCTAGTATAAAACACTTCACTATGTTGTAACCCAGTACAGTATAAAACACTTCACTATGTTGTAACCCAGTACAGTATAAAACACTTCACTGTTGTAACCCAGTATAAAACACTTCACTATGTTGTAACCCAGTACAGTATAAAACACTTCACTATGTTGTAACCCAGTACAGTATAAAACACTTCACTATGTTGTAACCCCAGTATAAAACACTTCACTATGTTGTAACCCAGTACAGTATAAAACACTTCACTATGTTGTAACCCAGTATAAAACACTTCACTATGTTGTAACCCAGTACAGTATAAAACACTTCACTATGTTGTAACCCAGTATAAAACACTTCACTATGTTGTAACCCAGTATAAAACACTTCACTATGTTGTAACCCAGTATAAAACACTTCACTATGTTGTAACCCCAGTATAAAACACTTCACTATGTTGTAACCCAGTACAGTATAAAACACTTCACTATGTTGTAACCCAGTATAAAACACTTCACTATGTTGTAACCCAGTATAAAACACTTCACTATGTTGTAACCCCAGTACAGTATAAAACACTTCACTATATTGTAACCCAGTATAAAACACTTCACTATGTTGTAACCCAGTATAAAACACTTCACTATGTTGTAACCCAGTATAAAACACTTCACTATGTTGTAACCCAGTATAAAACACTTCACTATGTTGTAACCCAGTACAGTATAAAACACTTCACTATGTTGTAACCCAGTACAGTATAAAACACTTCACTATGTTGTAACCCCAGTATAAAACACTTCACTATGTTGTAACCCTAGTATAAAACACTTCACTATGTTGTAACCCAGTACAGTATAAAACACTTCACTATGTTGTAACCCAGTACAGTATAAAACACTTCACTGTTGTAACCCAGTATAAAACACTTCACTATGTTGTAACCCAGTACAGTATAAAACACTTCACTATGTTGTAACCCAGTACAGTATAAAACACTTCACTATGTTGTAACCCCAGTATAAAACACTTCACTATGTTGTAACCCAGTACAGTATAAAACACTTCACTATGTTGTAACCCAGTATAAAACACTTCACTATGTTGTAACCCAGTACAGTATAAAACACTTCACTATGTTGTAACCCAGTATAAAACACTTCACTATGTTGTAACCCAGAATAAAACACTTCACTATGTTGTAACCCAGTATAAAACACTTCACTATGTTGTAACCCAGTATAAAACACTTCACTATGTTGTAACCCAGTATAAAACACTTCACTATGTTGTAACCCAGTATAAAACACTTCACTATGTTGTAACCCAGTATAAAACACTTCACTATGTTGTAACCCAGTACAGTATAAAACACTTCACTATGTTGTAACCCAGTACAGTATAAAACACTTCACTATGTTGTAACCCAGTACAGTATAAAACACTTCACTATGTTGTAACCCAGTACAGTATAAAACACTTCACTATGTTGTAACCCAGTACAGTATAAAACACTTCACTATGTTGTAACCCAGTATAAAACACTTCACTATGTTGTAACCCAGTATAAAACACTTCACTATGTTGTAACCCAGTATAAAACACTTCACTATGTTGTAACCCAGTACAGTATAAAACACTTCACTATGTTGTAACCCAGTATAAAACACTTCACTATGTTGTAACCCCAGTATAAAACACTTCACTATGTTGTAACCCAGTATAAAACACTTCACTATGTTGTAACACAGTATAAAACACTTCACTATGTTGTAACCCAGTACAGTATAAAACACTTCACTATGTTGTAACCCAGTATAAAACACTTCACTATGTTGTAACCCAGTACAGTATAAAACACTTCACTATATTGTAACCCAGTATAAAACACTTCACTATGTTGTAACCCAGTACAGTATAAAACACTTCACTATATTGTAACCCAGTATAAAACACTTCACTATGTTGTAACCCAGTACAGTATAAAACACTTCACTATATTGTAACCCAGTATAAAACACTTCACTATGTTGTAACCCAGTATAAAACATTTCACTATGTTGTAACCCAGTATAAAACACTTCACTATGTTGTAACCCAGTACAGTATAAAACACTTCACTATATTGTAACCCAGTATAAAACACTTCACTATGTTGTAACCCCAGTATAAAACACTTCACTATGTTGTAACCCAGTACAGTATAAAACACTTCACTATGTTGTAACCCAGTATAAAACACTTCACTATGTTGTAACCCAGTATAAAACATTTCACTATGTTGTAACCCAGTATAAAACACTTCACTATGTTGTAACCCAGTACAGTATAAAACACTTCACTATGTTGTAACCCAGTACAGTATAAAACACTTGACTATGTTGTAACCCAGTATAAAACACTTCACTATGTTGTAACCCAGTATAAAACACTTCACTATGTTGTAACCCCAGTATAAAACACTTCACTATGTTGTAACCCAGTACAGTATAAAACACTTCACTATGTTGTAACCCAGTATAAAACACTTCACTATGTTGTAACCCCAGTATAAAACACTTCACTATGTTGTAACCCAGTACAGTATAAAACACTTCACTATGTTGTAACCCAGTATAAAACACTTCACTATGTTGTAACCCAGTATAAAACACTTCAGTATGTTGTAACCCAGTACAGTATAAAACACTTCACTATGTTGTAACCCAGTATAAAACACTTCACTATGTTGTAACCCAGTATAAAACACTTCACTATGTTGTAACCCAGTATAAAACACTTCACTATGTTGTAACCCAGTACAGTATAAAACACTTCACTATGTTGTAACCCAGTATAAAACACTTCACTATGTTGTAACCCCAGTATAAAACACTTCACTATGTTGTAACCCAGTATAAAACACTTCACTATGTTGTAACACAGTATAAAACACTTCACTATGTTGTAACCCAGTACAGTATAAAACACTTCACTATGTTGTAACCCAGTATAAAACACTTCACTATGTTGTAACCCAGTACAGTATAAAACACTTCACTATATTGTAACCCAGTATAAAACACTTCACTATGTTGTAACCCAGTACAGTATAAAACACTTCACTATATTGTAACCCAGTATAAAACACTTCACTATGTTGTAACCCAGTACAGTATAAAACACTTCACTATATTGTAACCCAGTATAAAACACTTCACTATGTTGTAACCCAGTATAAAACATTTCACTATGTTGTAACCCAGTATAAAACACTTCACTATGTTGTAACCCAGTACAGTATAAAACACTTCACTATATTGTAACCCAGTATAAAACACTTCACTATGTTGTAACCCCAGTATAAAACACTTCACTATGTTGTAACCCAGTACAGTATAAAACACTTCACTATGTTGTAACCCAGTATAAAACACTTCACTATGTTGTAACCCAGTATAAAACATTTCACTATGTTGTAACCCAGTATAAAACACTTCACTATGTTGTAACCCAGTACAGTATAAAACACTTCACTATGTTGTAACCCAGTACAGTATAAAACACTTGACTATGTTGTAACCCAGTATAAAACACTTCACTATGTTGTAACCCAGTATAAAACACTTCACTATGTTGTAACCCAGTATAAAACACTTCACTATGTTGTAACCCCAGTATAAAACACTTCACTATGTTGTAACCCAGTACAGTATAAAACACTTCACTATGTTGTAACCCAGTATAAAACACTTCACTATGTTGTAACCCCAGTATAAAACACTTCACTATGTTGTAACCCAGTACAGTATAAAACACTTCACTATGTTGTAACCCAGTATAAAACACTTCACTATGTTGTAACCCAGTATAAAACACTTCAGTATGTTGTAACCCAGTACAGTATAAAACACTTCACTATGTTGTAACCCAGTATAAAACACTTCACTATGTTGTAACCCAGTATAAAACACTTCACTATGTTGTAACCCAGTATAAAACACTTCACTATGTTGTAACCCAGTACAGTATAAAACACTTCACTATGTTGTAACCCAGTATAAAACACTTCACTATGTTGTAACCCCAGTATAAAACACTTCACTATGTTGTAACCCAGTATAAAACACTTCACTATGTTGTAACACAGTATAAAACACTTCACTATGTTGTAACCCAGTACAGTATAAAACACTTCACTATGTTGTAACCCAGTATAAAACACTTCACTATGTTGTAACCCAGTACAGTATAAAACACTTCACTATATTGTAACCCAGTATAAAACACTTCACTATGTTGTAACCCAGTACAGTATAAAACACTTCACTATATTGTAACCCAGTATAAAACACTTCACTATGTTGTAACCCAGTACAGTATAAAACACTTCACTATATTGTAACCCAGTATAAAACACTTCACTATGTTGTAACCCAGTATAAAACATTTCACTATGTTGTAACCCAGTATAAAACACTTCACTATGTTGTAACCAAGTACAGTATAAAACACTTCACTATATTGTAACCCAGTATAAAACACTTCACTATGTTGTAACCCCAGTATAAAACACTTCACTATGTTGTAACCCAGTACAGTATAAAACACTTCACTATGTTGTAACCCAGTATAAAACACTTCACTATGTTGTAACCCAGTATAAAACATTTCACTATGTTGTAACCCAGTATAAAACACTTCACTATGTTGTAACCCAGTATAAAACACTTCACTATGTTGTAACCCCAGTATAAAACACTTCACTATGTTGTAACCCAGTACAGTATAAAACACTTCACTATGTTGTAACCCAGTATAAAACACTTCACTATGTTGTAACCCAGTATAAAACACTTCAGTATGTTGTAACCCAGTACAGTATAAAACACTTCACTATGTTGTAACCCAGTATAAAACACTTCACTATGTTGTAACCCAGTATAAAACACTTCACTATGTTGTAACCCAGTATAAAACACTTCACTATGTTGTAACCCAGTACAGTATAAAACACTTCACTATGTTGTAACCCAGTATAAAACACTTCACTATGTTGTAACCCAGTATAAAACACTTCACTATGTTGTAACCCAGTATAAAACACTTCACTATGTTGTAACCCAGTACAGTATGAAACACTATGTTGTAACCCAGTACAGTATAAAACACTTCACTATGTTGTAACCCAGTACAGTATAAAACACTTCACTATGTTGTAACCCAGTATAAAACACTTCACTATGTTGTAACCCAGTATAAAACACTTCACTATGTTGTAACCCCAGTATAAAACACTTCACTATGTTGTAACCCAGTACAGTATAAAACACTTCACTATGTTGTAACCCAGTATAAAACACTTCACTATGTTGTAACCCAGTATAAAACACTTCACTATGTTGTAACCCAGTATAAAACACTTCACTATGTTGTAACCCAGTATAAAACACTTCACTATGTTGTAACCCCAGTACAGTATAAAACACTTCAGTTCACTATGTTGTAACCCAGTATAAAACACTTCACTATGTTGTAACCCAGTATAAAACACTTCACTATGTTGTAACCCAGTATAAAACACTTCACTATGTCGTAACCCAGTATAAAACACTTCACTATGTTGTAACCCAGTACAGTATAAAACACTTCACTATGTTGTAACCCAGTACAGTATAAAACACTTCACTATGTTGTAACCCCAGTATAAAACACTTCACTATGTTGTAACCCAGTACAGTATAAAACACTTCACTATGTTGTAACCCAGTATAAAACACTTCACTATGTTGTAACCCAGTATAAAACACTTCACTATGTTGTAACCCAGTACAGTATAAAACATTTCACTATGTTGTAACCCAGTATAAAACACTTCACTATGTTGTAACCCAGTACAGTATAAAACACTTCACTATGTTGTAACCCAGTATAAAACACTTCACTATGTTGTAACCCAGTACAGTATAAAACACTTCACTATGTTGTAACCCAGTATAAAACACTTCACTATGTTGTAACCCAGTATAAAACACTTCACTATGTTGTAACCCAGTATAAAACACTTCACTATGTTGTAACCCAGTATAAAACACTTCACTATGTTGTAACCCAGTATAAAACACTTCACTATGTTGTAACCCAGTACAGTATAAAACACTTCACTATGTTGTAACCCAGTATAAAACACTTCACTATGTTGTAACCCAGTATAAAACACTTCACTATGTTGTAACCCCAGTATAAAACACTTCACTATGTTGTAACCCAGTATAAAACACTTCACTATGTTGTAACCCAGTATAAAACACTTCACTATGTTGTAACCCAGTATAAAACACTTCACTATGTTGTAACCCAGTATAAAACACTTCACTATGTTGTAACCCAGTATAAAACACTTCACTATGTTGTAACCCCAGTATAAAACACTTCACTATGTTGTAACCCAGTACAGTATAAAACACTTCACTATGTTGTAACCCAGTACAGTATAAAACACTTCACTATGTTGTAACCCAGTACAGTATAAAACACTTCACTATGTTGTAACCCAGTATAAAACACTTCACTATGTTGTAACCCAGTATAAAACACTTCACTATGTTGTAACCCCAGTATAAAACACTTCACTATGTTGTAACCCAGTACAGTATAAAACACTTCACTATGTTGTTACCCAGTACAGTATAAAACACTTCACTATGTTGTAACCCAGTATAAAACACTTCACTATGTTGTAACCCAGTATAAAACACTTCACTATGTTGTAACCCCAGTACAGTATAAAACACTTTACTTCACTATGTTGTAACCCAGTATAAAACACTTCACTATGTTGTAACCCAGTATAAAACACTTCACTATGTTGTAACCCAGTATAAAACACTTCACTATGTTGTAACCCAGTATAAAACACTTCACTATGTTGTAACCCAGTATAAAACACTTCACTATGTTGTAACCCAGTATAAAACACTTCACTATGTTGTAACCCAGTACAGTATAAAACACTTCACTATGTTGTAACCCAGTATAAAACACTTCACTATGTTGTAACCCAGTATAAAACACTTCACTATGTTGTAACCCAGTATAAAACACTTCACTATGTCGTAACCCAGTATAAAACACTTCACTATGTTGTAACCCAGTACAGTATAAAACACTTCACTATGTTGTAACCCAGTACAGTATAAAACACTTCACTATGTTGTAACCCAGTATAAAACACTTCACTATGTTGTAACCCAGTATAAAACACTTCACTATGTTGTAACCCAGTACAGTATAAAACACTTCACTATGTTGTAACCCAGTATAAAACACTTCACTATGTTGTAACCCAGTATAAAACATTTCACTATGTTGTAACCCAGTATAAAACACTTCACTATGTTGTAACCCAGTACAGTATAAAACACTTCACTATATTGTAACCCAGTATAAAACACTTCACTATGTTGTAACCCCAGTATAAAACACTTCACTATGTTGTAACCCAGTACAGTATAAAACACTTCACTATGTTGTAACCCAGTATAAAACACTTCACTATGTTGTAACCCAGTATAAAACATTTCACTATGTTGTAACCCAGTATAAAACACTTCACTATGTTGTAACCCAGTACAGTATAAAACACTTCACTATGTTGTAACCCAGTACAGTATAAAACACTTGACTATGTTGTAACCCAGTATAAAACACTTCACTATGTTGTAACCCAGTATAAAACACTTCACTATGTTGTAACCCAGTATAAAACACTTCACTATGTTGTAACCCCAGTATAAAACACTTCACTATGTTGTAACCCAGTACAGTATAAAACACTTCACTATGTTGTAACCCAGTATAAAACACTTCACTATGTTGTAACCCCAGTATAAAACACTTCACTATGTTGTAACCCAGTACAGTATAAAAGACTTCACTATGTTGTAACCCAGTATAAAACACTTCACTATGTTGTAACCCAGTATAAAACACTTCAGTATGTTGTAACCCAGTACAGTATAAAACACTTCACTATGTTGTAACCCAGTATAAAACACTTCACTATGTTGTAACCCAGTATAAAACACTTCACTATGTTGTAACCCAGTATAAAACACTTCACTATGTTGTAACCCAGTACAGTATAAAACACTTCACTATGTTGTAACCCAGTACAGTATAAAACACTTCACTATGTTGTAACCCAGTACAGTATAAAACACTTCACTATGTTGTAACCCAGTATAAAACACTTCACTATGTTGTAACCCAGTATAAAACACTTCACTATGTTGTAACCCAGTATAAAACACTTCACTATGTTGTAACCCAGTACAGTATAAAACACTTCACTATGTTGTAACCCAGTATAAAACACTTCACTATGTTGTAACCCAGTATAAAACACTTCACTATGTTGTAACACAGTATAAAACACTTCACTATGTTGTAACCCAGTACAGTATAAAACACTTCACTATGTTGTAACCCAGTATAAAACACTTCACTATGTTGTAACCCAGTACAGTATAAAACACTTCACTATATTGTAACCCAGTATAAAACACTTCACTATGTTGTAACCCAGTACAGTATAAAACACTTCACTATATTGTAACCCAGTATAAAACACTTCACTATGTTGTAACCCAGTACAGTATAAAACACTTCACTATATTGTAACCCAGTATAAAACACTTCACTATGTTGTAACCCAGTATAAAACATTTCACTATGTTGTAACCCAGTATAAAACACTTCACTATGTTGTAACCAAGTACAGTATAAAACACTTCACTATATTGTAACCCAGTATAAAACACTTCACTATGTTGTAACCCCAGTATAAAACACTTCACTATGTTGTAACCCAGTACAGTATAAAACACTTCACTATGTTGTAACCCAGTATAAAACACTTCACTATGTTGTAACCCAGTATAAAACATTTCACTATGTTGTAACCCAGTATAAAACACTTCACTATGTTGTAACCCAGTATAAAACACTTCACTATGTTGTAACCCCAGTATAAAACACTTCACTATGTTGTAACCCAGTACAGTATAAAACACTTCACTATGTTGTAACCCAGTATAAAACACTTCAGTATGTTGTAACCCAGTATAAAACACTTCAGTATGTTGTAACCCAGTACAGTATAAAACACTTCACTATGTTGTAACCCAGTATAAAACACTTCACTATGTTGTAACCCAGTATAAAACACTTCACTATGTTGTAACCCAGTATAAAACACTTCACTATGTTGTAACCCAGTACAGTATAAAACACTTCACTATGTTGTAACCCAGTATAAAACACTTCACTATGCTGTAACCCAGTATAAAACACTTCACTATGTTGTAACCCAGTATAAAACACTTCACTATGTTGTAACCCAGTACAGTATGAAACACTATGTTGTAACCCAGTACAGTATAAAACACTTCACTATGTTGTAACCCAGTACAGTATAAAACACTTCACTATGTTGTAACCCAGTATAAAACACTTCACTATGTTGTAACCCAGTATAAAACACTTCACTATGTTGTAACCCCAGTATAAAACACTTCACTATGTTGTAACCCAGTACAGTATAAAACACTTCACTATGTTGTAACCCAGTATAAAACACTTCACTATGTTGTAACCCAGTATAAAACACTTCACTATGTTGTAACCCAGTATAAAACACTTCACTATGTTGTAACCCAGTATAAAACACTTCACTATGTTGTAACCCCAGTACAGTATAAAACACTTCAGTTCACTATGTTGTAACCCAGTATAAAACACTTCACTATGTTGTAACCCAGTATAAAACACTTCACTATGTTGTAACCCAGTATAAAACACTTCACTATGTCGTAACCCAGTATAAAACACTTCACTATGTTGTAACCCAGTACAGTATAAAACACTTCACTATGTTGTAACCCAGTACAGTATAAAACACTTCACTATGTTGTAACCCCAGTATAAAACACTTCACTATGTTGTAACCCAGTACAGTATAAAACACTTCACTATGTTGTAACCCAGTATAAAACACTTCACTATGTTGTAACCCAGTATAAAACACTTCACTATGTTGTAACCCAGTACAGTATAAAACATTTCACTATGTTGTAACCCAGTATAAAACACTTCACTATGTTGTAACCCAGTACAGTATAAAACACTTCACTATGTTGTAACCCAGTATAAAACACTTCACTATGTTGTAACCCAGTACAGTATAAAACACTTCACTATGTTGTAACCCAGTATAAAACACTTCACTATGTTGTAACCCAGTATAAAACACTTCACTATGTTGTAACCCAGTATAAAACACTTCACTATGTTGTAACCCAGTATAAAACACTTCACTATGTTGTAACCCAGTATAAAACACTTCACTATGTTGTAACCCAGTACAGTATAAAACACTTCACTATGTTGTAACCCAGTATAAAACACTTCACTATGTTGTAACCCAGTATAAAACACTTCACTATGTTGTAACCCCAGTATAAAACACTTCACTATGTTGTAACCCAGTATAAAACACTTCACTATGTTGTAACCCAGTATAAAACACTTCACTATGTTGTAACCCAGTATAAAACACTTCACTATGTTGTAACCCAGTATAAAACACTTCACTATGTTGTAACCCAGTATAAAACACTTCACTATGTTGTAACCCAGTATAAAACACTTCACTATGTTGTAACCCCAGTATAAAACACTTCACTATGTTGTAACCCAGTACAGTATAAAACACTTCACTATGTTGTAACCCAGTACAGTATAAAACACTTCACTATGTTGTAACCCAGTACAGTATAAAACACTTCACTATGTTGTAACCCAGTATAAAACACTTCACTATGTTGTAACCCAGTATAAAACACTTCACTATGTTGTAACCCCAGTATAAAACACTTCACTATGTTGTAACCCAGTACAGTATAAAACACTTCACTATGTTGTTACCCAGTACAGTATAAAACACTTCACTATGTTGTAACCCAGTATAAAACACTTCACTATGTTGTAACCCAGTATAAAACACTTCACTATGTTGTAACCCCAGTACAGTATAAAACACTTCACTTCACTATGTTGTAACCCAGTATAAAACACTTCACTATGTTGTAACCCAGTATAAAACACTTCACTATGTTGTAACCCAGTATAAAACACTTCACTATGTTGTAACCCAGTATAAAACACTTCACTATGTTGTAACCCAGTATAAAACACTTCACTATGTTGTAACCCAGTATAAAACACTTCACTATGTTGTAACCCAGTACAGTATAAAACACTTCACTATGTTGTAACCCAGTATAAAACACTTCACTATGTTGTAACCCAGTATAAAACACTTCACTATGTTGTAACCCAGTATAAAACACTTCACTATGTCGTAACCCAGTATAAAACACTTCACTATGTTGTAACCCAGTACAGTATAAAACACTTCACTATGTTGTAACCCAGTACAGTATAAAACACTTCACTATGTTGTAACCCAGTATAAAACACTTCACTATGTTGTAACCCAGTATAAAACACTTCACTATGTTGTAACCCAGTACAGTATAAAACACTTCACTATGTTGTAACCCAGTATAAAACACTTCACTATGTGGTAACCCAGTATAAAACACTTCACTATGTTGTAACCCAGTATAAAACACTTCACTATGTTGTAACCCAGTACAGTATAAAACACTTCACTATGTTGTAACCCAGTATAAAACACTTCACTATGTTGTAACCCAGTATAAAACACTTCACTATGTTGTAACCCAGTATAAAACACTTCACTATGTCGTAACCCAGTATAAAACACTTCACTATGTTGTAACCCAGTACAGTATAAAACACTTCACTATGTTGTAACCCAGTACAGTATAAAACACTTCACTATGTTGTAACCCAGTATAAAACACTTCACTATGTTGTAACCCAGTATAAAACACTTCACTATGTTGTAACCCAGTACAGTATAAAACACTTCACTATGTTGTAACCCAGTATAAAACACTTCACTATGTTGTAACCCAGTACAGTATAAAACACTTCACTATGTTGTAACCCAGTATAAAACACTTCACTATGTTGTAACCCAGTACAGTATAAAACACTTCACTATGTTGTAACCCAGTATAAAACACTTCACTATGTTGTAACCCAGTATAAAACACTTCACTATGTTGTAACCCAGTACAGTATAAAACACTATGTTGTAACCCAGTACAGTATAAAACACTTCACTATGTTGTAACCCAGTACAGTATAAAACACTTCACTATGTTGTAACCCAGTACAGTATAAAACACTTCACTATGTTGTAACCCAGTATAAAACACTTCACTATGTTGTAACCCAGTATAAAACACTTCACTATGTTGTAACCCAGTACAGTATAAAACACTTCACTATGTTGTAACCCAGTATAAAACACTTCACTATGTTGTAACCCAGTATAAAACACTTCACTATGTTGTAACCCAGTATAAAACACTTCACTATGTTGTAACCCAGTATAAAACACTTCACTATGTTGTAACCCAGTATAAAACACTTCACTATGTTGTAACCCAGTATAAAACACTTCACTATGTTGTAACCCAGTATAAAACACTTCACTATGTTGTAACCCAGTATAAAACACTTCACTATGTTGTAACCCAGTATAAAACACTTCACTATGTTGTAACCCCAGTATAAAACACTTCACTATGTTGTAACCCAGTACAGTATAAAACACTTCACTATGTTGTAACCCAGTATAAAACACTTCACTATGTTGTAACCCAGTATAAAACACTTCACTATGTTGTAACCCCAGTATAAAACACTTCACTATGTTGTAACCCAGTACAGTATAAAACACTTCACTATGTTGTAACCCAGTATAAAACACTTCACTATGTTGTAACCCAGTATAAAACACTTCACTATGTTGTAACCCAGTATAAAACACTTCACTATGTTGTAACCCAGTATAAAACACTTCACTATGTTGTAACCCAGTATAAAACACTTCACTATGTTGTAACCCAGTATAAAACACTTCACTAAGTTGTAACCCAGTATAAAACACTTCACTATGTTGTAACCCCAGTACAGTATAAAACACTTCACTATGTTGTAACCCAGTACAGTATAAAACACTTCACTATGTTGTAACCCAGTATAAAACACTTCACTATGTTGTAACCCAGTACAGTATAAAACACTTCACTATGTTGTAACCCAGTACAGTATAAAACACTTCACTATGTTGTAACCCAGTATAAAACACTTCACTATGTTGTAACCCAGTACAGTATAAAACACTTCACTATGTTGTAACCCCAGTATAAAACACTTCACTATGTTGTAACCCAGTATAAAACACTTCACTATGTTGTAACCCCAGTATAAAACACTTCACTAAGTTGTAACCCAGTATAAAACACTTCACTATGTTGTAACCCAGTATAAAACACTTCACTATGTTGTAACCCAGTACAGTATAAAACACTTCACTATGTTGTAACCCAGTATAAAACACTTCACTATGTTGTAACCCAGTATAAAACACTTCACTATGTTGTAACCCAGAATAAAACACTTAACTATGTTGTAACCCAGTACAGTACAAAACACGTCACTATGTTGTAACCCAGTATAAAACACATCACTATGTTGTAACCCAGTACAGTATAAAACACTTCACTATGTTGTAACCCCAGTATAAAACACTTCACTATGTTGTAACCCAGTATAAAACACTTCACTATGTTGTAACCCAGTATAAAACACTTCACTATGTTGTAACCCAGTAAAAAACACTTCACTATGTTGTAACCCAGTATAAAACACTTCACTATGTTGTAACCCAGTATAAAACACTTCACTATGTTGTAACCCCAGTATAAAACACTTCACTATGTTGTAACCCAGTACAGTATAAAACACTTCACTATGTTGTAACCCAGTATAAAACACTTCACTATGTTGTAACCCAGTATAAAACACTTCACTATGTTGTAACCCAGTATAAAACACTTCACTATGTTGTAACCCAGTATAAAACACTTCACTATGTTGTAACCCCAGTACAGTATAAAACACTTCACTATATTGTAACCCAGTATAAAACACTTCACTATGTTGTAACCCAGTATAAAACACTTCACTATGTTGTAACCCAGTACAGTATGAAACACTTCACTATGTTGTAACCCAGTACAGTATAAAACACTTCACTATGTTGTAACCCAGTACAGTATAAAACACTTCACTATGTTGTAACCCAGTACAGTATAAAACACTTCACTATGTTGTAACCCAGTATAAAACACTTCACTATGTTGTAACCCAGTATAAAACACTTCACTATGTTGTAACCCAGTATAAAACACTTCACTATGTTGTAACCCCAGTACAGTATAAAACACTTCACTATATTGTAACCCAGTATAAAACACTTCACTATGTTGTAACCCAGTATAAAACACTTCACTATGTTGTAACCCAGTATAAAACACTTCACTATGTTGTAACCCAGTATAAAACACTTCACTATGTTGTAACCCAGTACAGTATAAAACACTTCACTATGTTGTAACCCAGTACAGTATAAAACACTTCACTATGTTGTAACCCCAGTATAAAACACTTCACTATGTTGTAACCCTAGTATAAAACACTTCACTATGTTGTAACCCAGTACAGTATAAAACACTTCACTATGTTGTAACCCAGTACAGTATAAAACACTTCACTGTTGTAACCCAGTATAAAACACTTCACTATGTTGTAACCCAGTACAGTATAAAACACTTCACTATGTTGTAACCCAGTACAGTATAAAACACTTCACTATGTTGTAACCCCAGTATAAAACACTTCACTATGTTGTAACCCAGTACAGTATAAAACACTTCACTATGTTGTAACCCAGTATAAAACACTTCACTATGTTGTAACCCAGTACAGTATAAAACACTTCACTATGTTGTAACCCAGTATAAAACACTTCACTATGTTGTAACCCAGTATAAAACACTTCACTATGTTGTAACCCAGTATAAAACACTTCACTATGTTGTAACCCCAGTATAAAACACTTCACTATGTTGTAACCCAGTACAGTATAAAACACTTCACTATGTTGTAACCCAGTATAAAACACTTCACTATGTTGTAACCCAGTATAAAACACTTCACTATGTTGTAACCCCAGTACAGTATAAAACACTTCACTATATTGTAACCCAGTATAAAACACTTCACTATGTTGTAACCCAGTATAAAACACTTCACTATGTTGTAACCCAGTATAAAACACTTCACTATGTTGTAACCCAGTATAAAACACTTCACTATGTTGTAACCCAGTACAGTATAAAACACTTCACTATGTTGTAACCCAGTACAGTATAAAACACTTCACTATGTTGTAACCCCAGTATAAAACACTTCACTATGTTGTAACCCTAGTATAAAACACTTCACTATGTTGTAACCCAGTACAGTATAAAACACTTCACTATGTTGTAACCCAGTACAGTATAAAACACTTCACTGTTGTAACCCAGTATAAAACACTTCACTATGTTGTAACCCAGTACAGTATAAAACACTTCACTATGTTGTAACCCAGTACAGTATAAAACACTTCACTATGTTGTAACCCCAGTATAAAACACTTCACTATGTTGTAACCCAGTACAGTATAAAACACTTCACTATGTTGTAACCCAGTATAAAACACTTCACTATGTTGTAACCCAGTACAGTATAAAACACTTCACTATGTTGTAACCCAGTATAAAACACTTCACTATGTTGTAACCCAGAATAAAACACTTCACTATGTTGTAACCCAGTATAAAACACTTCACTATGTTGTAACCCAGTATAAAACACTTCACTATGTTGTAACCCAGTATAAAACACTTCACTATGTTGTAACCCAGTATAAAACACTTCACTATGTTGTAACCCAGTATAAAACACTTCACTATGTTGTAACCCAGTACAGTATAAAACACTTCACTATGTTGTAACCCAGTACAGTATAAAACACTTCACTATGTTGTAACCCAGTACAGTATAAAACACTTCACTATGTTGTAACCCAGTACAGTATAAAACACTTCACTATGTTGTAACCCAGTACAGTATAAAACACTTCACTATGTTGTAACCCAGTATAAAACACTTCACTATGTTGTAACCCAGTATAAAACACTTCACTATGTTGTAACCCAGTATAAAACACTTCACTATGTTGTAACCCAGTACAGTATAAAACACTTCACTATGTTGTAACCCAGTATAAAACACTTCACTATGTTGTAACCCCAGTATAAAACACTTCACTATGTTGTAACCCAGTATAAAACACTTCACTATGTTGTAACACAGTATAAAACACTTCACTATGTTGTAACCCAGTACAGTATAAAACACTTCACTATGTTGTAACCCAGTATAAAACACTTCACTATGTTGTAACCCAGTACAGTATAAAACACTTCACTATATTGTAACCCAGTATAAAACACTTCACTATGTTGTAACCCAGTACAGTATAAAACACTTCACTATATTGTAACCCAGTATAAAACACTTCACTATGTTGTAACCCAGTACAGTATAAAACACTTCACTATATTGTAACCCAGTATAAAACACTTCACTATGTTGTAACCCAGTATAAAACATTTCACTATGTTGTAACCCAGTATAAAACACTTCACTATGTTGTAACCCAGTACAGTATAAAACACTTCACTATATTGTAACCCAGTATAAAACACTTCACTATGTTGTAACCCCAGTATAAAACACTTCACTATGTTGTAACCCAGTACAGTATAAAACACTTCACTATGTTGTAACCCAGTATAAAACACTTCACTATGTTGTAACCCAGTATAAAACATTTCACTATGTTGTAACCCAGTATAAAACACTTCACTATGTTGTAACCCAGTACAGTATAAAACACTTCACTATGTTGTAACCCAGTACAGTATAAAACACTTGACTATGTTGTAACCCAGTATAAAACACTTCACTATGTTGTAACCCAGTATAAAACACTTCACTATGTTGTAACCCCAGTATAAAACACTTCACTATGTTGTAACCCAGTACAGTATAAAACACTTCACTATGTTGTAACCCAGTATAAAACACTTCACTATGTTGTAACCCCAGTATAAAACACTTCACTATGTTGTAACCCAGTACAGTATAAAACACTTCACTATGTTGTAACCCAGTATAAAACACTTCACTATGTTGTAACCCAGTATAAAACACTTCAGTATGTTGTAACCCAGTACAGTATAAAACACTTCACTATGTTGTAACCCAGTATAAAACACTTCACTATGTTGTAACCCAGTATAAAACACTTCACTATGTTGTAACCCAGTATAAAACACTTCACTATGTTGTAACCCAGTACAGTATAAAACACTTCACTATGTTGTAACCCAGTATAAAACACTTCACTATGTTGTAACCCCAGTATAAAACACTTCACTATGTTGTAACCCAGTATAAAACACTTCACTATGTTGTAACACAGTATAAAACACTTCACTATGTTGTAACCCAGTACAGTATAAAACACTTCACTATGTTGTAACCCAGTATAAAACACTTCACTATGTTGTAACCCAGTACAGTATAAAACACTTCACTATATTGTAACCCAGTATAAAACACTTCACTATGTTGTAACCCAGTACAGTATAAAACACTTCACTATATTGTAACCCAGTATAAAACACTTCACTATGTTGTAACCCAGTACAGTATAAAACACTTCACTATATTGTAACCCAGTATAAAACACTTCACTATGTTGTAACCCAGTATAAAACATTTCACTATGTTGTAACCCAGTATAAAACACTTCACTATGTTGTAACCCAGTACAGTATAAAACACTTCACTATATTGTAACCCAGTATAAAACACTTCACTATGTTGTAACCCCAGTATAAAACACTTCACTATGTTGTAACCCAGTACAGTATAAAACACTTCACTATGTTGTAACCCAGTATAAAACACTTCACTATGTTGTAACCCAGTATAAAACATTTCACTATGTTGTAACCCAGTATAAAACACTTCACTATGTTGTAACCCAGTACAGTATAAAACACTTCACTATGTTGTAACCCAGTACAGTATAAAACACTTGACTATGTTGTAACCCAGTATAAAACACTTCACTATGTTGTAACCCAGTATAAAACACTTCACTATGTTGTAACCCAGTATAAAACACTTCACTATGTTGTAACCCCAGTATAAAACACTTCACTATGTTGTAACCCAGTACAGTATAAAACACTTCACTATGTTGTAACCCAGTATAAAACACTTCACTATGTTGTAACCCCAGTATAAAACACTTCACTATGTTGTAACCCAGTACAGTATAAAACACTTCACTATGTTGTAACCCAGTATAAAACACTTCACTATGTTGTAACCCAGTATAAAACACTTCAGTATGTTGTAACCCAGTACAGTATAAAACACTTCACTATGTTGTAACCCAGTATAAAACACTTCACTATGTTGTAACCCAGTATAAAACACTTCACTATGTTGTAACCCAGTATAAAACACTTCACTATGTTGTAACCCAGTACAGTATAAAACACTTCACTATGTTGTAACCCAGTACAGTATAAAACACTTCACTATGTTGTAACCCAGTACAGTATAAAACACTTCACTATGTTGTAACCCAGTATAAAACACTTCACTATGTTGTAACCCAGTATAAAACACTTCACTATGTTGTAACCCAGTATAAAACACTTCACTATGTTGTAACCCAGTACAGTATAAAACACTTCACTATGTTGTAACCCAGTATAAAACACTTCACTATGTTGTAACCCCAGTATAAAACACTTCACTATGTTGTAACCCAGTATAAAACACTTCACTATGTTGTAACACAGTATAAAACACTTCACTATGTTGTAACCCAGTACAGTATAAAACACTTCACTATGTTGTAACCCAGTATAAAACACTTCACTATGTTGTAACCCAGTACAGTATAAAACACTTCACTATATTGTAACCCAGTATAAAACACTTCACTATGTTGTAACCCAGTACAGTATAAAACACTTCACTATATTGTAACCCAGTATAAAACACTTCACTATGTTGTAACCCAGTACAGTATAAAACACTTCACTATATTGTAACCCAGTATAAAACACTTCACTATGTTGTAACCCAGTATAAAACATTTCACTATGTTGTAACCCAGTATAAAACACTTCACTATGTTGTAACCAAGTACAGTATAAAACACTTCACTATATTGTAACCCAGTATAAAACACTTCACTATGTTGTAACCCCAGTATAAAACACTTCACTATGTTGTAACCCAGTACAGTATAAAACACTTCACTATGTTGTAACCCAGTATAAAACACTTCACTATGTTGTAACCCAGTATAAAACATTTCACTATGTTGTAACCCAGTATAAAACACTTCACTATGTTGTAACCCAGTATAAAACACTTCACTATGTTGTAACCCCAGTATAAAACACTTCACTATGTTGTAACCCAGTACAGTATAAAACACTTCACTATGTTGTAACCCAGTATAAAACACTTCACTATGTTGTAACCCAGTATAAAACACTTCAGTATGTTGTAACCCAGTACAGTATAAAACACTTCACTATGTTGTAACCCAGTATAAAACACTTCACTATGTTGTAACCCAGTATAAAACACTTCACTATGTTGTAACCCAGTATAAAACACTTCACTATGTTGTAACCCAGTACAGTATAAAACACTTCACTATGTTGTAACCCAGTATAAAACACTTCACTATGTTGTAACCCAGTATAAAACACTTCACTATGTTGTAACCCAGTATAAAACACTTCACTATGTTGTAACCCAGTACAGTATGAAACACTATGTTGTAACCCAGTACAGTATAAAACACTTCACTATGTTGTAACCCAGTACAGTATAAAACACTTCACTATGTTGTAACCCAGTATAAAACACTTCACTATGTTGTAACCCAGTATAAAACACTTCACTATGTTGTAACCCCAGTATAAAACACTTCACTATGTTGTAACCCAGTACAGTATAAAACACTTCACTATGTTGTAACCCAGTATAAAACACTTCACTATGTTGTAACCCAGTATAAAACACTTCACTATGTTGTAACCCAGTATAAAACACTTCACTATGTTGTAACCCAGTATAAAACACTTCACTATGTTGTAACCCCAGTACAGTATAAAACACTTCAGTTCACTATGTTGTAACCCAGTATAAAACACTTCACTATGTTGTAACCCAGTATAAAACACTTCACTATGTTGTAACCCAGTATAAAACACTTCACTATGTCGTAACCCAGTATAAAACACTTCACTATGTTGTAACCCAGTACAGTATAAAACACTTCACTATGTTGTAACCCAGTACAGTATAAAACACTTCACTATGTTGTAACCCCAGTATAAAACACTTCACTATGTTGTAACCCAGTACAGTATAAAACACTTCACTATGTTGTAACCCAGTATAAAACACTTCACTATGTTGTAACCCAGTATAAAACACTTCACTATGTTGTAACCCAGTACAGTATAAAACATTTCACTATGTTGTAACCCAGTATAAAACACTTCACTATGTTGTAACCCAGTACAGTATAAAACACTTCACTATGTTGTAACCCAGTATAAAACACTTCACTATGTTGTAACCCAGTACAGTATAAAACACTTCACTATGTTGTAACCCAGTATAAAACACTTCACTATGTTGTAACCCAGTATAAAACACTTCACTATGTTGTAACCCAGTATAAAACACTTCACTATGTTGTAACCCAGTATAAAACACTTCACTATGTTGTAACCCAGTATAAAACACTTCACTATGTTGTAACCCAGTACAGTATAAAACACTTCACTATGTTGTAACCCAGTATAAAACACTTCACTATGTTGTAACCCAGTATAAAACACTTCACTATGTTGTAACCCCAGTATAAAACACTTCACTATGTTGTAACCCAGTATAAAACACTTCACTATGTTGTAACCCAGTATAAAACACTTCACTATGTTGTAACCCAGTATAAAACACTTCACTATGTTGTAACCCAGTATAAAACACTTCACTATGTTGTAACCCAGTATAAAACACTTCACTATGTTGTAACCCCAGTATAAAACACTTCACTATGTTGTAACCCAGTACAGTATAAAACACTTCACTATGTTGTAACCCAGTACAGTATAAAACACTTCACTATGTTGTAACCCAGTACAGTATAAAACACTTCACTATGTTGTAACCCAGTATAAAACACTTCACTATGTTGTAACCCAGTATAAAACACTTCACTATGTTGTAACCCCAGTATAAAACACTTCACTATGTTGTAACCCAGTACAGTATAAAACACTTCACTATGTTGTTACCCAGTACAGTATAAAACACTTCACTATGTTGTAACCCAGTATAAAACACTTCACTATGTTGTAACCCAGTATAAAACACTTCACTATGTTGTAACCCCAGTACAGTATAAAACACTTTACTTCACTATGTTGTAACCCAGTATAAAACACTTCACTATGTTGTAACCCAGTATAAAACACTTCACTATGTTGTAACCCAGTATAAAACACTTCACTATGTTGTAACCCAGTATAAAACACTTCACTATGTTGTAACCCAGTATAAAACACTTCACTATGTTGTAACCCAGTATAAAACACTTCACTATGTTGTAACCCAGTACAGTATAAAACACTTCACTATGTTGTAACCCAGTATAAAACACTTCACTATGTTGTAACCCAGTATAAAACACTTCACTATGTTGTAACCCAGTATAAAACACTTCACTATGTCGTAACCCAGTATAAAACACTTCACTATGTTGTAACCCAGTACAGTATAAAACACTTCACTATGTTGTAACCCAGTACAGTATAAAACACTTCACTATGTTGTAACCCAGTATAAAACACTTCACTATGTTGTAACCCAGTATAAAACACTTCACTATGTTGTAACCCAGTACAGTATAAAACACTTCACTATGTTGTAACCCAGTATAAAACACTTCACTATGTTGTAACCCAGTATAAAACATTTCACTATGTTGTAACCCAGTATAAAACACTTCACTATGTTGTAACCCAGTACAGTATAAAACACTTCACTATATTGTAACCCAGTATAAAACACTTCACTATGTTGTAACCCCAGTATAAAACACTTCACTATGTTGTAACCCAGTACAGTATAAAACACTTCACTATGTTGTAACCCAGTATAAAACACTTCACTATGTTGTAACCCAGTATAAAACATTTCACTATGTTGTAACCCAGTATAAAACACTTCACTATGTTGTAACCCAGTACAGTATAAAACACTTCACTATGTTGTAACCCAGTACAGTATAAAACACTTGACTATGTTGTAACCCAGTATAAAACACTTCACTATGTTGTAACCCAGTATAAAACACTTCACTATGTTGTAACCCAGTATAAAACACTTCACTATGTTGTAACCCCAGTATAAAACACTTCACTATGTTGTAACCCAGTACAGTATAAAACACTTCACTATGTTGTAACCCAGTATAAAACACTTCACTATGTTGTAACCCCAGTATAAAACACTTCACTATGTTGTAACCCAGTACAGTATAAAAGACTTCACTATGTTGTAACCCAGTATAAAACACTTCACTATGTTGTAACCCAGTATAAAACACTTCAGTATGTTGTAACCCAGTACAGTATAAAACACTTCACTATGTTGTAACCCAGTATAAAACACTTCACTATGTTGTAACCCAGTATAAAACACTTCACTATGTTGTAACCCAGTATAAAACACTTCACTATGTTGTAACCCAGTACAGTATAAAACACTTCACTATGTTGTAACCCAGTACAGTATAAAACACTTCACTATGTTGTAACCCAGTACAGTATAAAACACTTCACTATGTTGTAACCCAGTATAAAACACTTCACTATGTTGTAACCCAGTATAAAACACTTCACTATGTTGTAACCCAGTATAAAACACTTCACTATGTTGTAACCCAGTACAGTATAAAACACTTCACTATGTTGTAACCCAGTATAAAACACTTCACTATGTTGTAACCCAGTATAAAACACTTCACTATGTTGTAACACAGTATAAAACACTTCACTATGTTGTAACCCAGTACAGTATAAAACACTTCACTATGTTGTAACCCAGTATAAAACACTTCACTATGTTGTAACCCAGTACAGTATAAAACACTTCACTATATTGTAACCCAGTATAAAACACTTCACTATGTTGTAACCCAGTACAGTATAAAACACTTCACTATATTGTAACCCAGTATAAAACACTTCACTATGTTGTAACCCAGTACAGTATAAAACACTTCACTATATTGTAACCCAGTATAAAACACTTCACTATGTTGTAACCCAGTATAAAACATTTCACTATGTTGTAACCCAGTATAAAACACTTCACTATGTTGTAACCAAGTACAGTATAAAACACTTCACTATATTGTAACCCAGTATAAAACACTTCACTATGTTGTAACCCCAGTATAAAACACTTCACTATGTTGTAACCCAGTACAGTATAAAACACTTCACTATGTTGTAACCCAGTATAAAACACTTCACTATGTTGTAACCCAGTATAAAACATTTCACTATGTTGTAACCCAGTATAAAACACTTCACTATGTTGTAACCCAGTATAAAACACTTCACTATGTTGTAACCCCAGTATAAAACACTTCACTATGTTGTAACCCAGTACAGTATAAAACACTTCACTATGTTGTAACCCAGTATAAAACACTTCAGTATGTTGTAACCCAGTATAAAACACTTCAGTATGTTGTAACCCAGTACAGTATAAAACACTTCACTATGTTGTAACCCAGTATAAAACACTTCACTATGTTGTAACCCAGTACAGTATAAAACACTTCACTATGTTGTAACCCAGTATAAAACACTTCACTATGTTGTAACCCAGTATAAAACACTTCACTATGTTGTAACCCCAGTATAAAACACTTCACTATGTTGTAACCCAGTATAAAACACTTCACTATGTTGTAACCCAGTATAAAACACTTCACTATGTTGTAACCCAGTATAAAACACTTCACTATGTTGTAACCCAGTATAAAACACTTCACTATGTTGTAACCCAGTATAAAACACTTCACTATGTTGTAACCCAGTATAAAACACTTCACTATGTTGTAACCCCAGTATAAAACACTTCACTATGTTGTAACCCAGTACAGTATAAAACACTTCACTATGTTGTAACCCAGTACAGTATAAAACACTTCACTATGTTGTAACCCAGTACAGTATAAAACACTTCACTATGTTGTAACCCAGTATAAAACACTTCACTATGTTGTAACCCAGTATAAAACACTTCACTATGTTGTAACCCCAGTATAAAACACTTCACTATGTTGTAACCCAGTACAGTATAAAACACTTCACTATGTTGTTACCCAGTACAGTATAAAACACTTCACTATGTTGTAACCCAGTATAAAACACTTCACTATGTTGTAACCCAGTATAAAACACTTCACTATGTTGTAACCCCAGTACAGTATAAAACACTTCACTTCACTATGTTGTAACCCAGTATAAAACACTTCACTATGTTGTAACCCAGTATAAAACACTTCACTATGTTGTAACCCAGTATAAAACACTTCACTATGTTGTAACCCAGTATAAAACACTTCACTATGTTGTAACCCAGTATAAAACACTTCACTATGTTGTAACCCAGTATAAAACACTTCACTATGTTGTAACCCAGTACAGTATAAAACACTTCACTATGTTGTAACCCAGTATAAAACACTTCACTATGTTGTAACCCAGTATAAAACACTTCACTATGTTGTAACCCAGTATAAAACACTTCACTATGTCGTAACCCAGTATAAAACACTTCACTATGTTGTAACCCAGTACAGTATAAAACACTTCACTATGTTGTAACCCAGTACAGTATAAAACACTTCACTATGTTGTAACCCAGTATAAAACACTTCACTATGTTGTAACCCAGTATAAAACACTTCACTATGTTGTAACCCAGTACAGTATAAAACACTTCACTATGTTGTAACCCAGTATAAAACACTTCACTATGTGGTAACCCAGTATAAAACACTTCACTATGTTGTAACCCAGTATAAAACACTTCACTATGTTGTAACCCAGTACAGTATAAAACACTTCACTATGTTGTAACCCAGTATAAAACACTTCACTATGTTGTAACCCAGTATAAAACACTTCACTATGTTGTAACCCAGTATAAAACACTTCACTATGTCGTAACCCAGTATAAAACACTTCACTATGTTGTAACCCAGTACAGTATAAAACACTTCACTATGTTGTAACCCAGTACAGTATAAAACACTTCACTATGTTGTAACCCAGTATAAAACACTTCACTATGTTGTAACCCAGTATAAAACACTTCACTATGTTGTAACCCAGTACAGTATAAAACACTTCACTATGTTGTAACCCAGTATAAAACACTTCACTATGTTGTAACCCAGTACAGTATAAAACACTTCACTATGTTGTAACCCAGTATAAAACACTTCACTATGTTGTAACCCAGTACAGTATAAAACACTTCACTATGTTGTAACCCAGTATAAAACACTTCACTATGTTGTAACCCAGTATAAAACACTTCACTATGTTGTAACCCAGTACAGTATAAAACACTATGTTGTAACCCAGTACAGTATAAAACACTTCACTATGTTGTAACCCAGTACAGTATAAAACACTTCACTATGTTGTAACCCAGTACAGTATAAAACACTTCACTATGTTGTAACCCAGTATAAAACACTTCACTATGTTGTAACCCAGTATAAAACACTTCACTATGTTGTAACCCAGTACAGTATAAAACACTTCACTATGTTGTAACCCAGTATAAAACACTTCACTATGTTGTAACCCAGTATAAAACACTTCACTATGTTGTAACCCAGTATAAAACACTTCACTATGTTGTAACCCAGTATAAAACACTTCACTATGTTGTAACCCAGTATAAAACACTTCACTATGTTGTAACCCAGTATAAAACACTTCACTATGTTGTAACCCAGTATAAAACACTTCACTATGTTGTAACCCAGTATAAAACACTTCACTATGTTGTAACCCAGTATAAAACACTTCACTATGTTGTAACCCCAGTATAAAACACTTCACTATGTTGTAACCCAGTACAGTATAAAACACTTCACTATGTTGTAACCCAGTATAAAACACTTCACTATGTTGTAACCCAGTATAAAACACTTCACTATGTTGTAACCCCAGTATAAAACACTTCACTATGTTGTAACCCAGTACAGTATAAAACACTTCACTATGTTGTAACCCAGTATAAAACACTTCACTATGTTGTAACCCAGTATAAAACACTTCACTATGTTGTAACCCAGTATAAAACACTTCACTATGTTGTAACCCAGTATAAAACACTTCACTATGTTGTAACCCAGTATAAAACACTTCACTATGTTGTAACCCAGTATAAAACACTTCACTAAGTTGTAACCCAGTATAAAACACTTCACTATGTTGTAACCCCAGTACAGTATAAAACACTTCACTATGTTGTAACCCAGTACAGTATAAAACACTTCACTATGTTGTAACCCAGTACAGTATAAAACACTTCACTATGTTGTAACCCAGTATAAAACACTTCACTAAGTTGTAACCCAGTATAAAACACTTCACTATGTTGTAACCCAGTATAAAACACTTCACTATGTTGTAACCCAGTATAAAACACTTCACTATGTTGTAACCCAGTATAAAACACTTCACTATGTTGTAACCCAGTACAGTATAAAACACTTCACTATGTTGTAACCCCAGTATAAAACACTTCACTATGTTGTAACCCAGTACAGTATAAAACACTTCACTATGTTGTAACCCAGTATAAAACACTTCACTATGTTGTAACCCAGTATAAAACACTTCACTATGTTGTAACCCAGTATAAAACACTTCACTAAGTTGTAACCCAGTATAAAACACTTCACTATGTTGTAACCCCAGTACAGTATAAAACACTTCACTATGTTGTAAGCCAGTACAGTATAAAACACTTCACTATGTTGTAACCCAGTACAGTATAAAACACTTCACTATGTTGTAACCCAGTATAAAACACTTCACTATGTTGTAACCCAGTATAAAACACTTCACTATGTTGTAACCCAGTATAAAACACTTCACTATGTTGTAACCCAGTATAAAACACTTCACTATGTTGTAACCCAGTACAAAACACTTCACTATGTTGTAACCCAGTATAAAACACTTCACTATGTTGTAACCCAGTATAAAACACTTCACTATGTTGTAACCCAGTATAAAACACTTCACTATGTTGTAACCCAGTACAGTATAAAACACTTCACTATGTTGTAACCCAGTATAAAACACTTCACTATGTTGTAACCCAGTATAAAACACTTCACTATATTGTAACCCAGTATAAAACACTTCACTATGTTGTAACCCAGTATAAAACACTTCACTATGTTGTAACCCAGTATAAAACACTTGACTATGTTGTAACCCAGTATAAAACACTTCACTATGTTGTAACCCAGTATAAAACACTTCACTATGTTGTAACCCAGTATAAAACACTTCACTATGTTGTAACCCCAGTATAAAACACTTCACTATGTTGTAACCCAGTACAGTATAAAACACTTCACTATGTTGTAACCCAGTATAAAACACTTCACTATGTTGTAACCCAGTATAAAACACTTCACTATGTTGTAACCCAGTACAGTATAAAACACTTCACTATGTTGTAACCCAGTATAAAACACTTCACTATGTTGTAACCCAGTACAGTATAAAACACTTCACTATGTTGTAACCCAGTATAAAACACTTCACTATGTTGTAACCCAGTACAGTATAAAACACTTCACTATGTTGTAACCCAGTATAAAACACTTCACTATGTTGTAACCCAGTATAAAACACTTCACTATGTTGTAACCCAGTATAAAACACTTCACTATGTTGTAACCCAGTATAAAACACTTCACTATGTTGTAACCCAGTATAAAACACTTCACTATGTTGTAACCCAGTATAAAACACTTCACTATGTTGTAACCCAGTATAAAACACTTCACTATGTTGTAACCCAGTATAAAACACTTCACTATGTTGTAACCCAGTATAAAACACTTCACTATGTTGTAACCCAGTATAAAACACTTCACTATGTTGTAACCCAGTATAAAACACTTCACTATGTTGTAACCCAGTATAAAACACTTCACTATGTTGTAACCCCAGTATAAAACACTTCACTATGTTGTAACCCAGTACAGTATAAAACACTTCACTATGTTGTAACCCAGTATAAAACACTTCACTATGTTGTAACCCAGTATAAAACACTTCACTATGTTGTAACCCAGTATAAAACACTTCACTATGTTGTAACCCAGTATAAAACACTTCACTAAGTTGTAACCCAGTATAAAACACTTCACTATGTTGTAACCCCAGTACAGTATAAAACACTTCACTATGTTGTAACCCAGTACAGTATAAAACACTTCACTATGTTGTAACCCAGTACAGTATAAAACACTTCACTATGTTGTAACCCAGTATAAAACACTTCACTAAGTTGTAACCCAGTATAAAACACTTCACTATGTTGTAACCCAGTATAAAACACTTCACTATGTTGTAACCCAGTATAAAACACTTCACTATGTTGTAACCCAGTATAAAACACTTCACTATGTTGTAACCCAGTACAGTATAAAACACTTCACTATGTTGTAACCCCAGTATAAAACACTTCACTATGTTGTAACCCAGTATAAAACACTTCACTATGTTGTAACCCAGTATAAAACACTTCACTATGTTGTAACCCAGTACAGTATAAAACACTTCACTATGTTGTAACCCAGTATAAAACACTTCACTATGTTGTAACCCAGTATAAAACACTTCACTATGTTGTAACCCAGTACAGTATAAAACACTTCACTATGTTGTAACCCAGTATAAAACACTTCACTATGTTGTAACCCAGTATAAAACACTTCACTATATTGTAACTCAGTATAAAACACTTCACTATGTTGTAACCCAGTATAAAACACTTCACTATGTTGTAACCCAGTATAAAACACTTCACTATGTTGTAACCCAGTATAAAACACTTCACTATGTTGTAACCCAGTATAAAACACTTCACTAAGTTGTAACCCAGTATAAAACACTTCACTATGTTGTAACCCAGTATAAAACACTTCACTATGTTGTAACCCCAGTATAAAACACTTCACTATGTTGTAACCCAGTACAGTATAAAACACTTCACTATGTTGTAACCCAGTATAAAACACTTCACTATGTTGTAACCCAGTATAAAACATTTCACTATGTTGTAACCCAGTACAGTATAAAACACTTCACTATGTTGTAACCCAGTATAAAACACTTCACTATGTTGTAACCCAGTACAGTATAAAACACTTCACTATGTTGTAACCCAGTATAAAACACTTCACTATGTTGTAACCCAGTACAGTATAAAACACTTCACTATGTTGTAACCCAGTATAAAACACTTCACTATGTTGTAACCCAGTACAGTATAAAACACTTCACTATGTTGTAACCCAGTATAAAACACTTCACTATGTTGTAACCCAGTATAAAACACTTCACTATGTTGTAACCCAGTATAAAACACTTCACTATGTTGTAACCCAGTATAAAACACTTCACTATGTTGTAACCCAGTATAAAACACTTCACTATGTTGTAACCCAGTATAAAACACTTCACTATGTTGTAACCCAGTATAAAACACTTCACTATGTTGTAACCCAGTATAAAACACTTCACTATGTTGTAACCCAGTATAAAACACTTCACTATGTTGTAACCCCAGTATAAAACACTTCACTATGTTGTAACCCAGTATAAAACACTTCACTATGTTGTAACCCAGTATAAAACACTTCACTATGTTGTAACCCAGTATAAAACACTTCACTATGTTGTAACCCAGTATAAAACACTTCACTATGTTGTAACCCAGTACAGTATAAAACACTTCACTATGTTGTAACCCAGTATAAAACACTTCACTATGTTGTAACCCAGTATAAAACACTTCACTATGTTGTAACCCAGTACAGTATAAAACACTTCACTATGTTGTAACCCAGTATAAAACACTTCACTATGTTGTAACCCAGTATAAAACACTTCACTATATTGTAACCCAGTATAAAACACTTCACTATGTTGTAACCCAGTATAAAACACTTCACTATGTTGTAACCCAGTATAAAACACTTCACTATGTTGTAACCCAGTATAAAACACTTCACTATGTTGTAACCCAGTATAAAACACTTCACTATGTTGTAACCCAGTATAAAACACTTCACTATGTTGTAACCCAGTACAGTATAAAACACTTCACTATGTTGTAACCCAGTATAAAACACTTCACTATGTTGTAACCCAGTATAAAACACTTCACTATGTTGTAACCCCAGTATAAAACACTTCACTATGTTGTAACCCAGTATAAAACACTTCACTATGTTGTAACCCAGTATAAAACACTTCACTATGTTGTAACCCAGTATAAAACACTTCACTATGTTGTAACCCAGTATAAAACACTTCACTATGTTGTAACCCAGTATAAAACACTTCACTATGTTGTAACCCAGTACAGTATAAAACACTTCACTATGTTGTAACCCAGTACAGTATAAAACACTTCACTATGTTGTAACCCAGTACAGTATAAAACACTTCACTATGTTGTAACCCAGTATAAAACACTTCACTATGTTGTAACCCAGTATAAAACACTTCACTATGTTGTAACCCAGTATAAAACACTTCACTATGTTGTAACCCCAGTATAAAACACTTCACTATGTTGTAACCCAGTACAGTATAAAACACTTCACTATGTTGTAACCCAGTATAAAACACTTCACTATGTTGTAACCCAGTATAAAACACTTCACTATGTTGTAACCCCAGTACAGTATAAAACACTTCACTTCACTATGTTGTAACCCAGTATAAAACACTTCACTATGTTGTAACCCAGTATAAAACACTTCACTATGTTGTAACCCAGTATAAAACACTTCACTATGTTGTAACCCAGTACAGTATAAAACACTTCACTATGTTGTAACCCAGTATAAAACACTTCACTATGTTGTAACCCAGTATAAAACACTTCACTATGTTGTAACCCCAGTACAGTATAAAACACTTCACTTCACTATGTTGTAACCCAGTATAAAACACTTCACTATGTTGTAACCCCAGTATAAAACACTTCACTATGTTGTAACCCAGTATAAAACACTTCACTATGTTGTAACCCAGTATAAAACACTTCACTATGTTGTAACCCAGTATAAAACACTTCACTATGTTGTAACCCAGTATAAAACACTTCACTATGTTGTAACCCAGTATAAAACACTTCACTATGTTGTAACCCAGTATAAAACACTTCACTATGTCGTAACCCAGTATAAAACACTACACTATGTTGTAACCCAGTACAGTATAAAACACTTCACTATGTTGTAACCCAGTACAGTATAAAACACTTCACTATGTTGTAACCCAGTATAAAACACTTCACTATGTTGTAACCCAGTATAAAACACTTCACTATGTTGTAACCCAGTATAAAACACTTCACTATGTTGTAACCCAGTACAGTATAAAACACTTCACTATGTTGTAACCCAGTATAAAACACTTCACTATGTTGTAACCCAGTATAAAACACTTCACTATGTTGTAACCCAGTATAAAACACTTCACTATGTTGTAACCCAGTATAAAACACTTCACTATGTTGTAACCCAGTACAGTATAAAACACTTCACTATGTTGTAACCCAGTATAAAACACTTCACTATGTTGTAACCCAGTATAAAACACTTCACTATGTTGTAACCCAGTATAAAACACTTCACTATGTTGTAACCCAGTATAAAACACTTCACTATGTTGTAACCCAGTATAAAACACTTCACTATGTTGTAACCCAGTATAAAACACTTCACTATGTTGTAACCCAGTATAAAACACTTCACTATGTTGTAACCCAGTATAAAACACTTCACTATGTTGTAACCCAGTATAAAACACTTCACTATGTTGTAACCCAGTATAAAACACTTCACTATGTTGTAACCCAGTATAAAACACTTCACTATGTTGTAACCCAGTATAAAACACTTCACTATGTTGTAACCCAGTATAAAACACTTCACTATGTTGTAACCCAGTATAAAACACTTCACTATGTTGTAACCCAGTATAAAACACTTCACTATGTTGTAACCCAGTATAAAACACTTCACTATGTTGTAACCCAGTATAAAACACTTCACTATGTTGTAACCCAGTATAAAACACTTCACTATGTTGTAACCCAGTATAAAACACTTCACTAAGTTGTAACCCAGTATAAAACACTTCACTATGTTGTAACCCCAGTACAGTATAAAACACTTCACTATGTTGTAACCCAGTACAGTATAAAACACTTCACTATGTTGTAACCCAGTACAGTATAAAACACTTCACTATGTTGTAACCCAGTATAAAACACTTCACTAAGTTGTAACCCAGTATAAAACACTTCACTATGTTGTAACCCAGTATAAAACACTTCACTATGTTGTAACCCAGTATAAAACACTTCACTATGTTGTAACCCAGTATAAAACACTTCACTATGTTGTAACCCAGTACAGTATAAAACACTTCACTATGTTGTAACCCCAGTATAAAACACTTCACTATGTTGTAACCCAGTATAAAACACTTCACTATGTTGTAACCCAGTATAAAACACTTCACTATGTTGTAACCCAGTACAGTATAAAACACTTCACTATGTTGTAACCCAGTATAAAACACTTCACTATGTTGTAACCCAGTATAAAACACTTCACTATGTTGTAACCCAGTACAGTATAAAACACTTCACTATGTTGTAACCCAGTATAAAACACTTCACTATGTTGTAACCCAGTATAAAACACTTCACTATATTGTAACCCAGTATAAAACACTTCACTATGTTGTAACCCAGTATAAAACACTTCACTATGTTGTAACCCAGTATAAAACACTTCACTATGTTGTAACCCAGTATAAAACACTTCACTATGTTGTAACCCAGTATAAAACACTTCACTAAGTTGTAACCCAGTATAAAACACTTCACTATGTTGTAACCCAGTACAGTATAAAACACTTCACTATGTTGTAACCCAGTATAGTATAAAACACTTCACTATGTTGTAACCCAGTATAAAACACTTCACTAAGTTGTAACCCAGTATAAAACACTTCACTATGTTGTAACCCAGTATAAAACACTTCACTATGTTGTAACCCAGTATAAAACACTTCACTATGTTGTAACCCAGTATAAAACACTTCACTATGTTGTAACCCAGTATAAAACACTTCACTATGTTGTAACCCAGTATAAAACACTTCACTATGTTGTAACCCAGTATAAAACACTTCACTATGTTGTAACCCAGTATAAAACACTTCACTATGTTGTAACCCAGTACAGTATAAAACACTTCACTATGTTGTAACCCAGTACAGTATAAAACACTTCACTATGTTGTAACCCAGTACAGTATAAAACACTTCACTATGTTGTAACCCAGTATAAAACACTTCACTATGTTGTAACCCCAGTATAAAACACTTCACTATGTTGTAACCCAGTATAAAACACTTCACTATGTTGTAACCCAGTATAAAACACTTCACTATGTTGTAACCCAGTAAAAACACTTCACTATGTTGTAACCCAGTATAAAACACTTCACTATGTTGTAACCCAGTATAAAACACTTCACTATGTTGTAACCCAGTATAAAACACTTCACTATGTTGTAACCCAGTATAAAACACTTCACTATGTTGTAACCCAGTACAGTATAAAACACTTCACTATGTTGTAACCCAGTATAAAACACTTCACTATGTTGTAACCCAGTACAGTATAAAACACTTCACTATGATGTAACCCAGTATAAAACACTTCACTATGTTGTAACCCAGTACAGTATAAAACACTTCACTATGTTGTAACCCAGTATAAAACACTTCACTATGATGTAACCCAGTATAAAACACTTCACTATGTTGTAACCCAGTATAAAACACTTCACTATGTTGTAACCCAGTATAAAACACTTCACTATGTTGTAACCCAGTACAGTATAAAACACTTCACTATGTTGTAACCCCAGTATAAAACACTTCAGTATGTTGTAACCCCAGTATAAAACACTTCACTATGTTGTAACCCAGTACAGTATAAAACACTTCACTATGTTGTAACCCAGTATAAAACACTTCACTATGTTGTAACCCAGTATAAAACACTTCACTATGTTGTAACCCCAGTATAAAACACTTCACTATGTTGTAACCCAGTATAAAACACTTCACTATGTTGTAACCCAGTACAGTATAAAACACTTCACTATGTTGTAACCCAGTATAAAACACTTCACTATGTTGTAACCCAGTACAGTATAAAACACTTCACTATGTTGTAACCCAGTATAAAACACTTCACTATGTTGTAACCCAGTATAAAACACTTCACTATGTTGTAACCCAGTATAAAACACTTCACTATGTTGTAACCCAGTATAAAACACTTCACTATGTTGTAACCCAGTACAGTATAAAACACTTCACTATGTTGTAACCCAGTACAGTATAAAACACTTCACTATGTTGTAACCCAGTATAAAACACTTCACTATGTTGTAACCCAGTACAGTATAAAACACTTCACTATGTTGTAACCCCAGTATAAAACACTTCACTATGTTGTAACCCAGTATAGAACACTTCACTATGTTGTAACCCAGTATAAAACACTTCACTATGTTGTAACCCAGTATAAAACACTTCACTATGTTGTAACCCAGTACAGTATAAAACACTTCACTATGTTGTAACCCAGTATAAAACACTTCACTATGTTGTAACCCAGTATAAAACACTTCACTATGTTGTAACCCAGTATAAAACACTTCACTATGTTGTAACCCAGTATAAAACACTTCACTATGTTGTAACCCAGTATAAAACACTTCACTATGTTGTAACCCAGTATAAAACACTTCACTATGTTGTAACCCAGTATAAAACACTTCACTATGTTGTAACCCCAGTATAAAACACTTCACTATGTTGTAACCCAGTACAGTATAAAACACTTCACTATGTTGTAACCCAGTATAAAACACTTCACTATGTTGTAACCCAGTATAAAACACTTCACTATGTTGTAACCCAGTATAAAACACTTCACTATGTTGTAACCCAGTATAAAACACTTCACTAAGTTGTAACCCAGTATAAAACACTTCACTATGTTGTAACCCCAGTACAGTATAAAACACTTCACTATGTTGTAACCCAGTACAGTATAAAACACTTCACTATGTTGTAACCCAGTACAGTATAAAACACTTCACTATGTTGTAACCCAGTATAAAACACTTCACTAAGTTGTAACCCAGTATAAAACACTTCACTATGTTGTAACCCAGTATAAAACACTTCACTATGTTGTAACCCAGTATAAAACACTTCACTATGTTGTAACCCAGTATAAAACACTTCACTATGTTGTAACCCAGTACAGTATAAAACACTTCACTATGTTGTAACCCCAGTATAAAACACTTCACTATGTTGTAACCCAGTATAAAACACTTCACTATGTTGTAACCCAGTATAAAACACTTCACTATGTTGTAACCCAGTATAAAACACTTCACTATGTTGTAACCCCAGTATAAAACACTTCACTATGTTGTAACCCAGTATAAAACACTTCACTATGTTGTAACCCAGTAAAAAACACTTCACTATGTTGTAACCCAGTAAAAAACACTTCACTATGTTGTAACCCAGTATAAAACACTTCACTATGTTGTAACCCAGTATAAAACACTTCACTATGTTGTAACCCAGTATAAAACACTTCACTATGTTGTAACCCAGTATAAAACACTTCACTATGTTGTAACCCAGTACAGTATAAAACACTTCACTATGTTGTAACCCAGTATAAAACACTTCACTATGTTGTAACCCAGTATAAAACACTTCACTATGTTGTAACCCAGTATAAAACACTTCACTATGTTGTAACCCAGTATAAAACACTTCACTATGTTGTAACCCAGTATAAAACACTTCACTATGTTGTAACCCAGTACAGTATAAAACACTTCACTATGTTGTAACCCCAGTATAAAACACTTCACTATGTTGTAACCCAGTATAAAACACTTCACTATGTCGTAACCCAGTATAAAACACTTCACTATGTTGTAACCCAGTATAAAACACTTCACTATGTTGTAACCCAGTATAAAACACTTCACTATGTTGTAACCCAGTACAGTATAAAACACTTCACTATGATGTAACCCAGTATAAAACACTTCACTATGTTGTAACCCAGTACAGTATAAAACACTTCACTATGTTGTAACCCAGTATAAAACACTTCACTATGATGTAACCCAGTATAAAACACTTCACTATGTTGTAACCCAGTATAAAACACTTCACTATGTTGTAACCCAGTATAAAACACTTCACTATGTTGTAACCCAGTACAGTATAAAACACTTCACTATGTTGTAACCCAGTACAGTATAAAACACTTCACTATGTTGTAACCCCAGTATAAAACACTTCAGTATGTTGTAACCCCAGTATAAAACACTTCACTATGTTGTAACCCAGTACAGTATAAAACACTTCACTATGTTGTAACCCAGTATAAAACACTTCACTATGTTGTAACCCCAGTATAAAACACTTCACTATGTTGTAACCCAGTACAGTATAAAACACTTCACTATGTTGTAACCCAGTACAGTATAAAACACTTCACTATGTTGTAACCCAGTATAAAACACTTCACTATGTTGTAACCCAGTATAAAACACTTCACTATGTTGTAACCCAGTATAAAACACTTCACTATGTTGTAACCCAGTACAGTATAAAACACTTCACTATGTTGTAACCCAGTATAAAACACTTCACTATGTTGTAACCCAGTACAGTATAAAACACTTCACTATGTTGTAACCCAGTATAAAACACTTCACTATGTTGTAACCCAGTATAAAACACTTCACTATGTTGTAACCCAGTACAGTATAAAACACTTCACTATGTTGTAACCCAGTATAAAACACTTCACTATGCTGTAACCCAGTACAGTATAAAACACTTCACTATGTTGTAACCCCAGTATAAAACACTTCACTATGTTGTAACCCAGTATAAAACACTTCACTATGTTGTAACCCAGTATAAAACACTTCACTATGTTGTAACCCAGTATAAAACACTTCACTATGTTGTAACCCAGTATAAAACACTTCACTATGTTGTAACCCAGTATAAAACACTTCACTATGTTGTAACCCAGTATAAAACACTTCACTATGTTGTAACCCAGTACAGTATAAAACACTTCACTATGTTGTAACCCAGTATAAAACACTTCACTATGTTGTAACCCAGTATAAAACACTTCACTATATTGTAACCCAGTATAAAACACTTCACTATGTTGTAACCCAGTATAAAACACTTCACTATGTTGTAACCCAGTATAAAACACTTCACTATGTTGTAACCCAGTATAAAACACTTCACTATGTTGTAACCCAGTATAAAACACTTCACTATGTTGTAACCCAGTATAAAACACTTCACTATGTTGTAACCCAGTACAGTATAAAACACTTCACTATGTTGTAACCCAGTACAGTATAAAACACTTCACTATGTTGTAACCCAGTATAAAACACTTCACTATGTTGTAACCCCAGTATAAAACACTTCACTATGTTGTAACCCAGTATAAAACACTTCACTATGTTGTAACCCAGTATAAAACACTTCACTATGTTGTAACCCAGTAAAAAACACTTCACTATGTTGTAACCCAGTATAAAACACTTCACTATGTTGTAACCCAGTATAAAACACTTCACTATGTTGTAACCCAGTATAAAACACTTCACTATGTTGTAACCCAGTATAAAACACTTCACTATGTTGTAACCCAGTATAAAACACTTCACTATGTTGTAACCCAGTACAGTATAAAACACTTCACTATGTTGTAACCCAGTATAAAACACTTCACTATGTTGTAACCCAGTATAAAACACTTCACTATGTTGTAACCCAGTATAAAACACTTCACTATGTTGTAACCCAGTATAAAACACTTCACTATGTTGTAACCCAGTATAAAACACTTCACTATGTTGTAACCCAGTATAAAACAGTTCACTATGTTGTAACCCAGTATAAAACACTTCACTATGTTGTAACCCAGTACAGTATAAAACACTTCACTATGTTGTAACCCAGTACAGTATAAAACACTTCACTATGTTGTAACCCAGTACAGTATAAAACACTTCACTATGTTGTAACCCCAGTATAAAACACTTCACTATGTTGTAACCCAGTATAAAACACTTCACTATGTCGTAACCCAGTATAAAACACTTCACTATGTTGTAACCCAGTATAAAACACTTCACTATGTTGTAACGCAGTATAAAACACTTCACTATGTTGTAACCCAGTACAGTATAAAACACTTCACTATGATGTAACCCAGTATAAAACACTTCACTATGTTGTAACCCAGTACAGTATAAAACACTTCACTATGTTGTAACCCAGTATAAAACACTTCACTATGATGTAACCCAGTATAAAACACTTCACTATGTTGTAACCCAGTATAAAACACTTCACTATGTTGTAACCCAGTATAAAACACTTCACTATGTTGTAACCCAGTACAGTATAAAACACTTCACTATGTTGTAACCCAGTACAGTATAAAACACTTCACTATGTTGTAACCCCAGTATAAAACACTTCAGTATGTTGTAACCCAGTACAGTATAAAACACTTCACTATGTTGTAACCCAGTACAGTATAAAACACTTCACTATGTTGTAACCCCAGTATAAAACACTTCACTATGTTGTAACCCAGTATAAAACACTTCACTATGTTGTAACCCAGTACAGTATAAAACACTTCACTATGTTGTAACCCAGTACAGTATAAAACACTTCACTATGTTGTAACCCAGTATAAAACACTTCACTATGTTGTAACCCAGTATAAAACACTTCACTATGTTGTAACCCAGTATAAAACACTTCACTATGTTGTAACCCAGTACAGTATAAAACACTTCACTATGTTGTAACCCAGTATAAAACACTTCACTATGTTGTAACCCAGTACAGTATAAAACACTTCACTATGTTGTAACCCAGTATAAAACACTTCACTATGTTGTAACCCAGTATAAAACACTTCACTATGTTGTAACCCAGTATAAAACACTTCACTATGTTGTAACCCAGTATAAAACACTTCACTATGTTGTAACCCAGTATAAAACACTTCACTATGTTGTAACCCAGTATAAAACACTTCACTATGTTGTAACCCAGTATAAAACACTTCACTATGTTGTAACCCAGTACAGTATAAAACACTTCACTATGTTGTAACCCAGTATAAAACACTTCACTATGTTGTAACCCAGTATAAAACACTTCACTATGTTGTAACCCAGTATAAAACACTTCACTATGTTGTAACCCAGTATAAAACACTTCACTATGTTGTAACCCAGTACAGTATAAAACACTTCACTATGTTGTAACCCAGTACAGTATAAAACACTTCACTATGTTGTAACCCAGTACAGTATAAAACACTTCACTATGTTGTAACCCAGTATAAAACACTTCACTATGTTGTAACCCAGTACAGTATAAAACACTTCACTATGTTGTAACCCAGTATAAAACACTTCACTATGTTGTAACCCAGTATAAAACACTTCACTATGTTGTAACCCAGTATAAAACACTTCACTATGTTGTAACCCAGTATAAAACACTTCACTATGTTGTAACCCAGTACAGTATAAAACACTTCACTATGTTGTAACCCCAGTATAAAACACTTCACTATGTTGTAACCCAGTATAAAACACTTCACTATATTGTAACCCCAGTATAAAACACTTCACTATGTTGTAACCCAGTATAAAACACTTCACTATGTTGTAACCCCAGTATAAAACACTTCACTATGTTGTAACCCAGTATAAAACACTTCACTATGTTGTAACCCAGTACAGTATAAAACACTTCACTATGTTGTAACCCAGTATAAAACACTTCACTATATTGTAACCCCAGTATAAAACACTTCACTATGTTGTAACCCAGTATAAAACACTTCACTATGTTGTAACCCAGTATAAAACACTTCACTATGTTGTAACCCAGTATAAAACACTTCACTATGTTGTAACCCAGTATAAAACACTTCACTATGTTGTAACCCAGTATAAAACACTTCACTATGTTGTAACCCAGTATAAAACACTTCACTATGTTGTAACCCAGTATAAAACACTTCACTATGTTGTAACCCAGTATAAAACACTTCACTATGTTGTAACCCAGTATAAAACACTTCACTATGTTGTAACCCAGTATAAAACACTTCACTATGTTGTAACACAGTATAAAACACTTCACTATGTTGTAACCCAGTATAAAACACTTCACTATGTTGTAACCCAGTATAAAACACTTCACTATGTTGTAACCCAGTATAAAACACTTCACTATGTTGTAACCCAGTATAAAACAGTTCACTATGTTGTAACCCAGTACAGTATAAAATACTTCACTATGTTGTAACCCAGTACAGTATAAAATACTTCACTATGTTGTAACCCAGTATAAAACACTTCACTATGTTGTAACCCAGTACAGTATAAAACACTTCACTATGTTGTAACCCAGTACAGTATAAAACACTTCACTATGTTGTAACCCAGTACAGTATAAAACACTTCACTATGTTGTAACCCAGTACAGTATAAAACACTTCACTATGTTGTAACCCAATACAGTATAAAACACTTCACTATGTTGTAACCCAGTATAAAACACTTCACTATGTTGTAACCCCAGTATAAAACACTTCACTATGTTGTAACCCCAGTATAAAACACTTCACTATGTTGTAACCCAGTACAGTATAAAACACTTCACTATGTTGTAACCCAGTATAAAACACTTCACTATGTTGTAACCCAGTATAAAACACTTCACTATGTTGTAACCCCAGTATAAAACACTTCACTATGTTGTAACCCAGTATAAAACACTTCACTATGTTGTAACCCAGTACAGTATAAAACACTTCACTATATTGTAACCCCAGTATAAAACACTTCACTATGTTGTAACCCAGTACAGTATAAAACACTTCACTATGTTGTAACCCAGTATAAAACACTTCACTATGTTGTAACCCAGTATAAAACACGTCACTATGTTGTAACCCAGTATAAAACACTTCACTATGTTGTAACCCAGTATAAAACACTTCACTATGTTGTAACCCAGTATAAAACACTTCACTATGTTGTAACCCAGTATAAAACACTTCACTATGTTGTAACCCAGTATAAAACACTTCACTATGTTGTAACCCAGTATAAAACACTTCACTATGTTGTAACCCAGTATAAAACACTTCACTATGTTGTAACCCAGTATAAAACACTTCACTATGTTGTAACCCAGTATAAAACAGTTCACTATGTTGTAACCCAGTACAGTATAAAATACTTCACTATGTTGTAACCCAGTACAGTATAAAACACTTCACTATGTTGTAACCCAGTATAAAACACTTCACTATGTTGTAACCCAGTACAGTATAAAACACTTCACTATGTTGTAACCCAGTACAGTATAAAACACTTCACTATGTTGTAACCCAGTATAAAACACTTCACTATGTTGTAACCCAGTACAGTATAAAACACTTCACTATGTTGTAACCCAGTATAAAACACTTCACTATGTTGTAACCCAGTACAGTATAAAACACTTCACTATGTTGTAACCCAGTATAAAACACTTCACTATGTTGTAACCCAGTACAGTATAAAACACTTCACTATGTTGTAACCCAGTATAAAACACTTCACTATGTTGTAACCCAGTATAAAACACTTCACTATGTTGTAACCCAGTATAAAACACTTCACTATGTTGTAACCCAGTATAAAACACTTCACTATGTTGTAACCCAGTATAAAACACTTCACTATGTTGTAACCCAGTACAGTATAAAACACTTCACTATGTTGTAACCCAGTATAAAACACTTCACTATGTTGTAACCCAGTATAAAACACTTCACTATGTTGTAACCCAGTATAAAACACTTCACTATGTTGTAACCCAGTATAAAACACTTCACTATGTTGTAACCCCAGTATAAAACACTTCACTATGTTGTAACCCCAGTATAAAACACTTCACTATGTTGTAACCCAGTACAGTATAAAACACTTCACTATGTTGTAACCCAGTATAAAACACTTCACTATGTTGTAACCCCAGTATAAAACACTTCACTATGTTGTAACCCCAGTATAAAACACTTCACTATGTTGTAACCCAGTATAAAACACTTCACTATGTTGTAACCCAGTACAGTATAAAACACTTCACTATGTTGTAACCCAGTACAGTATAAAACACTTCACTATGTTGTAACCCAGTACAGTATAAAACACTTCACTATGTTGTAACCCAGTATAAAACACTTCACTATGTTGTAACCCAGTACAGTATAAAACACTTCACTATGTTGTAACCCAGTATAAAACACTTCACTATGTTGTAACCCAGTACAGTATAAAACACTTCACTATGTTGTAACCCAGTATAAAACACTTCACTATGTTGTAACCCAGTATAAAACACTTCACTATGTTGTAACCCAGTATAAAACACTTCACTATGTTGTAACCCAGTATAAAACACTTCACTATGTTGTAACCCAGTATAAAACACTTCACTATGTTGTAACCCAGTATAAAACACTTCACTATGTTGTAACCCAGTATAAAACACTTCACTATGTTGTAACCCAGTATAAAACACTTCACTATGTTGTAACCCAGTATAAAACACTTCACTATGTTGTAACCCAGTACAGTATAAAACACTTCACTATGTTGTAACCCAGTACAGTATAAAACACTTCACTATGTTGTAACCCAGTATAAAACACTTCACTATGTTGTAACCCAGTATAAAACACTTCACTATGTCGTAACCCAGTATAAAACACTTCACTATGTTGTAACCCAGTACAGTATAAAACACTTCACTATGATGTAACCCAGTATAAAACACTTCACTATGTTGTAACCCAGTACAGTATAAAACACTTCACTATGTTGTAACCCAGTATAAAACACTTCACTATGATGTAACCCAGTATAAAACACTTCACTATGTTGTAACCCAGTATAAAACACTTCACTATGTTGTAACCCAGTATAAAACACTTCACTATGTTGTAACCCAGTACAGTATAAAACACTTCACTATGTTGTAACCCAGTACAGTATAAAACACTTCACTATGTTGTAACCCCAGTATAAAACACTTCAGTATGTTGTAACCCAGTACAGTATAAAACACTTCACTATGTTGTAACCCCAGTATAAAACACTTCACTATGTTGTAACCCCAGTATAAAACACTTCACTATGTTGTAACCCCAGTATAAAACACTTCACTATGTTGTAACCCAGTACAGTATAAAACACTTCACTATGTTGTAACCAAGTATAAAACACTTCACTATGTTGTAACCCAGTATAAAACACTTCACTATGTTGTAACCCAGTATAAAACACTTCACTATGTTGTAACCCAGTATAAAACACTTCACTATGTTGTAACCCAGTACAGTATAAAACACTTCACTATGTTGTAACCCAGTACAGTATAAAACACTTCACTATGTTGTAACCCAGTATAAAACACTTCACTATGTTGTAACCCAGTATAAAACACTTCACTATGTTGTAACCCAGTATAAAACACTTCACTATGTTGTAACCCAGTATAAAACACTTCACTATGTTGTAACCCAGTACAGTATAAAACACTTCACTATGTTGTAACCCAGTATAAAACACTTCACTATGTTGTAACCCAGTATAAAACACTTCACTATGTTGTAACCCCAGTATAAAACACTTCACTATGTTGTAACCCAGTACAAAACACTTCACTATGTTGTAACCCAGTATAAAACACTTCACTATGTTGTAACCCAGTATAAAACACTTCACTATGTTGTAACCCAGTATAAAACACTTCACTATGTTGTAACCCAGTACAGTATAAAACACTTCACTATGTTGTAACCCAGTACAGTATAAAACACTTCACTATGTTGTAACCCAGTATAAAACACTTCACTATGTTGTAACCCAGTATAAAACACTTCACTATGTTGTAACCCAGTACAGTATAAAACACTTCACTATGTTGTAACCCAGTATAAAACACTTCACTATGTTGTAACCCAGTATAAAACACTTCACTATGTTGTAACCCAGTATAAAACACTTCACTATGTTGTAACCCAGTATAAAACACTTCACTATGTTGTAACCCAGTATAAAACACTTCACTATGTTGTAACCCAGTATAAAACACTTCACTATGTTGTAACCCAGTATAAAACACTTCACTATGTTGTAACCCAGTATAAAACACTTCACTATGTTGTAACCCAGTATAAAACACTTCACTATGTTGTAACCCAGTATAAAACACTTCACTATGTTGTAACCCAGTACAGTATAAAACACTTCACTATGTTGTAACCCAGTACAGTATAAAACACTTCACTATGTTGTAACCCAGTACAGTATAAAACACTTCACTATGTTGTAACCCAGTATAAAACACTTCACTATGTTGTAACCCCAGTATAAAACACTTCACTATGTTGTAACCCAGTACAGTATAAAACACTTCACTATGCTGTAACCCCAGTATAAAACACTTCACTATGTTGTAACCCAGTATAAAACACTTCACTATGTTGTAACCCAGTATAAAACACTTCACTATGTTGTAACCCAGTATAAAACACTTCACTATGTTGTAACCCAGTACAGTATAAAACACTTCACTATGTTGTAACCCAGTACAGTATAAAACACTTCACTATGTTGTAACCCAGTATAAAACACTTCACTATGTTGTAACCCAGTACAGTATAAAACACTTCACTATGTTGTAACCCAGTACAGTATAAAACACTTCACTATGTTGTAACCCAGTATAAAACACTTCACTATGTTGTAACCCAGTATAAAACACTTCACTATGTTGTAACCCAGTACAGTATAAAACACTTCACTATGTTGTAACCCAGTACAGTATAAAACACTTCACTATGTTGTAACCTCAGTATAAAACACTTCACTATGTTGTAACCCAGTACAGTATAAAACACTTCACTATGTTGTAACCCAGTATAAAACACTTCACTATGTTGTAACCCAGTACAGTATAAAACACTTCACTATGTTGTAACCCAGTATAAAACACTTCACTATGTTGTAACCCAGTACAGTATAAAACACTTCACTATGTTGTAACCCAGTATAAAACACTTCACTATGTTGTAACCCAGTATAAAACACTTCACTATGTTGTAACCCAGTATAAAACACTTCACTATGTTGTAACCCAGTATAAAACACTTCACTATGTTGTAACCCAGTACAGTATAAAACACTTCACTATGTTGTAACCCAGTATAAAACACTTCACTATGTTGTAACCCAGTATAAAACACTTCACTATGTTGTAACCCAGTATAAAACACTTCACTATGTTGTAACCCAGTATAAAACACTTCACTATGTTGTAACCCAGTATAAAACACTTCACTATGTTGTAACCCAGTATAAAACACTTCACTATGTTGTAACCCAGTACAGTATAAAACACTTCACTATGTTGTAACTCAGTACAGTATAAAACACTTCACTATGTTGTAACCCAGTATAAAACACTTCACTATGATGTAACCCAGTATAAAACACTTCACTATGTTGTAACCCAGTATAAAACACTTCACTATGTTGTAACCCAGTATAAAACACTTCACTATGTTGTAACCCAGTACAGTATAAAACACTTCACTATGTCGTAACCCAGTACAGTATAAAACACTTCACTATGTTGTAACCCAGTACAGTATAAAACACTTCACTATGATGTAACCCAGTATAAAACACTTCACTATGTTGTAACCCAGTACAGTATAAAACACTTCACTATGTTGTAACCCAGTATAAAACACTTCACTATGATGTAACCCAGTATAAAACACTTCACTATGTTGTAACCCAGTATAAAACACTTCACTATGTTGTAACCCAGTATAAAACACTTCACTATGTTGTAACCCAGTACAGTATAAAACACTTCACTATGTTGTAACCCAGTACAGTATAAAACACTTCACTATGTTGTAACCCCAGTATAAAACACTTCAGTATGTTGTAACCCCAGTATAAAACACTTCACTATGTTGTAACCCAGTACAGTATAAAACACTTCACTATGTTGTAACCCAGTATAAAACACTTCACTATGTTGTAACCCCAGTATAAAACACTTCACTATGTTGTAACCCAGTATAAAACACTTCACTATGTTGTAACCCAGTACAGTATAAAACACTTCACTATGTTGTAACCCAGTATAAAACACTTCACTATGTTGTAACCCAGTATAAAACACTTCACTATGTTGTAACCCAGTATAAAACACTTCACTATGTTGTAACCCAGTATAAAACACTTCACTATGTTGTAACCCAGTATAAAACACTTCACTATGTTGTAACCCAGTATAAAACACTTCACTATGTTGTAACCCAGTATAAAACACTTCACTATGTTGTAACCCAGTATAAAACACTTCACTATGTTGTAACCCAGTATAAAACACTTCACTATGTTGTAACCCAGTATAAAACACTTCACTATGTTGTAACCCAGTATAAAACACTTCACTATGTTGTAACCCAGTACAGTATAAAACACTTCACTATGTTGTAACCCAGTACAGTATAAAACACTTCACTATGTTGTAACCCAGTACAGTATAAAACACTTCACTATGTTGTAACCCAGTATAAAACACTTCACTATGTTGTAACCCAGTATAAAACACTTCACTATGTTGTAACCCAGTACAGTATAAAACACTTCACTATGTTGTAACCCAGTATAAAACACTTCACTATGTTGTAACCCAGTATAAAACACTTCACTATGTTGTAACCCAGTATAAAACACTTCACTATGTTGTAACCCAGTATAAAACACTTCACTATGTTGTAACCCAGTATAAAACACTTCACTATGTTGTAACCCAGTATAAAACACTTCACTATGTTGTAACCCAGTATAAAACACTTCACTGTTGTAACCCAGTACAGTATAAAACACTTCACTATGTTGTAACCCAGTACAGTATAAAACACTTCACTATGTTGTAACCCAGTATAAAACACTTCACTATGTTGTAACCCAGTACAGTATAAAACACTTCACTATGTTGTAACCCAGTACAGTATAAAACACTTCACTATGTTGTAACCCAGTATAAAACACTTCACTATGTTGTAACCCAGTATAAAACACTTCACTATGTTGTAACCCAGTACAGTATAAAACACTTCACTATGTTGTAACCCAGTACAGTATAAAACACTTCACTATGTTGTAACCCAGTACAGTATAAAACACTTCACTATGTTGTAACCCAGTATAAAACACTTCACTATGTTGTAACCCCAGTATAAAACACTTCACTATGTTGTAACCCAGTACAGTATAAAACACTTCACTATGCTGTAACCCCAGTATAAAACACTTCACTATGTTGTAACCCAGTATAAAACACTTCACTATGTTGTAACCCAGTATAAAACACTTCACTATGTTGTAACCCAGTATAAAACACTTCACTATGTTGTAACCCAGTACAGTATAAAACACTTCACTATGTTGTAACCCAGTACAGTATAAAACACTTCACTATGTTGTAACCCAGTATAAAACACTTCACTATGTTGTAACCCAGTACAGTATAAAACACTTCACTATGTTGTAACCCAGTACAGTATAAAACACTTCACTATGTTGTAACCCAGTATAAAACACTTCACTATGTTGTAACCCAGTATAAAACACTTCACTATGTTGTAACCCAGTACAGTATAAAACACTTCACTATGTTGTAACCCAGTACAGTATAAAACACTTCACTATGTTGTAACCCAGTACAGTATAAAACACTTCACTATGTTGTAACCCAGTATAAAACACTTCACTATGTTGTAACCCCAGTATAAAACACTTCACTATGTTGTAACCCAGTACAGTATAAAACACTTCACTATGTTGTAACCCCAGTATAAAACACTTCACTATGTTGTAACCCAGTATAAAACACTTCACTATATTGTAACCCCAGTATAAAACACTTCACTATGTTGTAACCCAGTATAAAACACTTCACTATGTTGTAACCCCAGTATAAAACACTTCACTATGTTGTAACCCAGTATAAAACACTTCACTATGTTGTAACCCCAGTATGAAACACTTCACTATGTTGTAACCCAGTACAGTATAAAACACTTCACTATGTTGTAACCCAGTATAAAACACTTCACTATATTGTAACCCCAGTATAAAACACTTCACTATGTTGTAACCCAGTATAAAACACTTCACTATGTTGTAACCCAGTATAAAACACTTCACTATGTTGTAACCCAGTATAAAACACTTCACTATGTTGTAACCCAGTATAAAACACTTCACTATGTTGTAACCCAGTATAAAACACTTCACTATGTTGTAACCCAGTATAAAACACTTCACTATGTTGTAACCCAGTATAAAACACTTCACTATGTTGTAACCCAGTATAAAACACTTCACTATGTTGTAACCCAGTACAGTATAAAACACTTCACTATGTTGTAACCCAGTATAAAACACTTCACTATGTTGTAACCCAGTATAAAACACTTC
>NC_048588.1:39165450-39285450 GCF_013265735.2 Oncorhynchus mykiss
CCCCCCCCCCCCCCCCCCCCACTAATAACATACTCATAGATACATATTACACTCGGACAGGTTCTAAAATAGAGACATTTCAAATGTCATATTATGTCTATATATATGTGACCTAATTCAGGAAACTAGGCGTATGTCGCAAGTTACGACTTCACAGGAGAGCTGTTTGAACGTAAAAACAAGTTTTGTTTGTATCAAAATTAGTTTTTTTGGGGGGGACAGAAATGCTTTCTCGAACATGTGAACTTTCATGCGCCTTAATAACAAACATGTATGTCATCTCTAAACACGAATACAATTGTTAAATTAGAGCCTTGTTGGTTAAATTGGCTGAGATAATGAGTGGGCTGGACATGCCGAGAGAGGAGTTCGGATTGGTCTGCCATATCGAGGGCTTCTGTCTATTTGAACTCGTCAGTCTGTGTTTGTAATCCTGTTGAACGCGGCTTTCATTTTTTTTTATTGTGTAGTGGAGCTGCATAAGTGTTGCTCTCCACTTTCTGAAGGATCAAGTTGTGAAATCGGTGGAATTTGAGTGTGATAGCTAAAGAGATGGAGGAAACACCTGTCTCCGGATTACATCTTCATTCCTGACAGGGAGATGCGTCCATCATGCATAATGATGTATACAGGTAAGATAGTCAGGCGTTAGCTAGCTACATTTTCAGATATTACACCTTTCTAATTTGGACAGAAAATGTTTTAATTTCAAGCTAGTGTTATTAGCTAGCTAGCTAACGTTAGCCGTCTGGCTCCCTAGCTGACGTTATTTGTTTCCCCAGAGCCGTTGCTGTGATGGCACAATGTTGTATTTCACCCAGTAGATATGGGAGTTTATCAAAATTGGATTTGTTTTTTTCGAATTCTTTATATATCTGTGTAATCTGAGGGAAATATGTGTCCCTAATATGGCCATACATTTGGCAGGAGGTTAGGAAGTGCAGCTCAGTTTCCACCTCATTTTGTGGGCAGTGAGCACATAGCCTGTCTTCTCTTGAGAGCCATGTCTGCCTACGGCGGCCTTTCTCAATAGCAAGGCTATGCTCACTGAGTCTGTACATAGTCAAAGATTTCCTTAATTTTGGGTCAGTCACAGTGGTCAGGTATTCTGCCGCTGTGTACTCTCCGTTTAGGGCCAAATAGCATTCTAGTTTGCTCTGTTTTTTTGTTAATTATTTTCAATGTGTCAAGTAATGGTCTTTTTGTTTTCTCATGATTAGGTTGGGTCTAACCTCACAGTTTCTCTCTATTTTCTTGTGGTGTTGCCCCAGGACAGGTTCTGTGCAAGGGTCAGAGATCAATTAGGTCTGGAGGGAGGTTGGGGCTTACTTGTTTAAAACCCACTGGTGTGTAGAGGGGCCGCAGGAGGGGGTAGATGTTCTGCCCTGGGGTAGTGTGTTCGGCAGAGGACCCGAGTCTCAGACAGGTGTGAGACAGAAACCCAATCAGTCACTTGAAGTACACCTCAAGGACATGATGTGCGTGGATGCGTGTGCACGGGCGCGTGTCAGAGTGTGTATGCATGACTCACCTTTCTCCAGCAGCATGCGTACAGCGAGTGGGTCGTCGGCCAGCGTTGCGTAGTGTAGGGCTGTGCAACCACGGAAACCAGCCCTGCTACTTAGCCTGCTACTAAATTCATCCTCCCTGGAAACTAACACTGACAGACAGACACAGACAGACAGAGACAGACAGACAGACACAGACAGACAGTGAAGGAGAGAGATAAGTAATGAAAGGAGAGAGATTAATAAATCAGTTGTATTTTTATCTTCTCCATTCATGTAAAATTCTGAGAATCAAACTAATTTCTACATTAGAGAGAATCCATGGTGTTTCTACTAAAAAGAAAAGCAATGGCCCCGATGTGTTCAACAACACTATCATGTATAGTAATGATACACACTTCTTTATTACACAAACAGCCCTCTTCTCTCTCTCCCCCCTACCCCTCTCTCTCTCCCCAGCCCTTCTTTACCTCTCTCTCTCCCACTACCCCTCTCTCTCTCCCCCTACCCCTCTCTCTCTCCCCAGCCCTTCTTTACCTCTCTCTCTACCCAGCCCTTCTTTACCTCTCTCTCTCCCCCTACCCCTCTCTCTCTACCCAGCCCTTCTTTACCTCTCTCTCTACCCAGCCCTTCTTTACCTCTCTCTCTCCCCCTACCCCTCTCTCTCTCCCCAGCCCTTCTTTACCGCTCTCTCTCCCCCTAGCCCTCTCTCTCTCCCCCTACCCCTCTCTCTCTACCCAGCCCTTCTTTACCTCTCTCTATCCATCCCATCTTTCTCTCCCTCCATCTCTCTACTCAGCCCTTCTCCCCCTCCCTCCCTCTCTCTTTCTACCCAGTACTTAGTTTTCTCCTTCCGACCACCACTTGTCATCCTCCCTGGCTCTCTTTTCCCCGACACTCACTCTCTCCCTCTCATTGTCTGCCTTCATCTCTTTCCCTGGAACTTTGTCTCTTCACTCCCTCCCTCCATCACCGAATCCCCCCTCTCCCTCCCCATCTCTCCCTGACAGGCTGGCCGGCGTGTGTATGGATGTCTGAGAGGGATAATCACAGCAAACTCAATAAAGCGTCACGCAGGCCCGCCTAGCCCATCTATCAGCGTGCGTCTGGGAAATGCTTCCCCGCGCAACGCCGCCCCGCGTGGACCCGAAGCTGACAGCTATATAAATGTGTGCAATATACATATCACATATAAATATGTCTGCAGAGCCAGCAGAGGCTGAGGGTCTGGGTGTGTGTGTGTGTGTGTGTGTGTGTGTGTGTGTGTGTGTTTCTCCATAGAAAACAAATAAAACAACGCCTCCACCAGAAAATAAATACAGAAAATAAATAAAATAAATAAAAATGGGGAACAAATGAAACTCTTACATATATGCAAATATGAGAGGAGCTCATAATGTCTGTCTACAGTTAGATGAATTCTATGTAATAACAAACTAACGACCAGGGCCCACTGTGGGTCTATCTAACAAACTAACGACCAGGGCCCACTGTGGGTCTGTCCATCTAACAAACTAACGACCAGGGCCCAGTGTGGGTCTGTCTGTCTAACAAACTAACGACCAGGGCCCAGTGTGGATCTGTATATCTAACAAACTAACGACCAGGGCCCACTGTGGATATGTCTATCTAACAAACTAACGACCAGGGCCTAGTGTGGGTCTGTCTGTCTAACAAACAAACGACCAGGGCCCACTGTGGGTCTGTCTGTCTAACAAACTAACGACCAGGGCCCACTGTGGGTCTGTCTATCTAACAAACTAACGACCAGGGCCCAGTGTGGGTCTGTCTAACAAACTAACGACCAGGGCCCAGTGTGGGTCTGTCTATCTAACAAACTAACGACCAGGGCCCACTGTGGGTCTGTCTGTCTAACAAACTAACGACCAGGGCCCACTGTGGGTCTGTCTGTCTAACAAACTAACGACCAGGGCCCACTGTGGGTCTGTCTGTCTAACAAACTAACGACCAGGGCCCACTGTGGGTCTGTCTGTCTAACAAACTAACGACCAGGGCCCACTGTGGGTCTGTCTATCTAACAAACTAACGACCAGGGCCCACTGTGGGTCTGTCTATCTAACAAACTAACGACCAGGGCCCACTGTGGGTCTGTCTGTCTAACAAACTAACGACCAGGGCCCACTGTGGGTGGGTCTGTCTATCTAACAAACTAACGACCAGGGCTCACTGTGGGTGGGTCTGTCTGTCTAACAAACTAACGACCAGGGCCCAGTGTGGGTCTGTCTGTCTAACAAACTAACGACCAGGGCCCAGTGTGGGTCTGTCTGTCAAACAAACGACCAGGGCCCACTGTGGGTCTGTCTGTCTAACAAACTAACGACCAGGGCCCACTGTGGGTCTGTCTGTCTAACAAACTAACGACCAGGGCCCACTGTGGGTCTGTCTGTCTAACAAACTAACGACCAGGGCCCACTGTGGGTCTGTCTATCTAACAAACTAACGACCAGGGCCCACTGTGGGTCTGTCTATCTAACAAACTAACGACCAGGGCCCACTGTGGGTCTGTCTGTCTAACAAACTAACGACCTGGGCCCACTGTGGGTGGGTCTGTCTGTCTAACAAACTAACGACCAGGGCCCAGTGTGGGTCTGTCAGTCTAACAACCTAACGACCAGGGCCCAGTGTGGGTGGGTCTGTCTGTCTAACAAAATAACGACCAGGGCCCAGTGTGGGTGGGTCTGTCAGTCTAACAACCTAACGACCAGGGCCCAGTGTGGGTGGGTCTGTCTGTCTAACAAACTAACGTCCAGGGCCCAGTGTGGGTCTGTCTGTCTAACAACCTAACGACCAGGGCCCAGTGTGGGTGGGTCTGTCTGTCTAACAAACTAACGACCAGGGCCCAGTGTGGGTGGGTCTGTCTGTCTAACAAACTAACGACCAGGGCCCAGTGTGGGTGGGTCTGTCTGTCTAACAAACTAACGACCAGGGCCCAGTGTGGGTCTGTCTATCTAACAAACTAACGACCAGGGCCCAGTGTGGGTCTGTCTATCTAACAAACTAACGACCAGGGCCCACTGTGGGTCTGTCTGTCTAACAAACTAACGACCAGGGCCCACTGTGGGTCTGTCTATCTAACAAACTAACGACCAGGGCCCACTGTGGGTCTGTCTATCTAACAAACTAACGACCAGGGCCCACTGTGGGTCTGTCTGTCTAACAAACTAACGACCTGGGCCCACTGTGGGTGGGTCTGTCTGTCTAACAAACTAACGACCAGGGCCCAGTGTGGGTCTGTCAGTCTAACAACCTAACGACCAGGGCCCAGTGTGGGTGGGTCTGTCTGTCTAACAAAATAACGACCAGGGCCCAGTGTGGGTGGGTCTGTCAGTCTAACAACCTAACGACCAGGGCCCAGTGTGGGTGGGTCTGTCTGTCTAACAAACTAACGTCCAGGGCCCAGTGTGGGTCTGTCTGTCTAACAACCTAACGACCAGGGCCCAGTGTGGGTGGGTCTGTCTGTCTAACAAACTAACGACCAGGGCCCAGTGTGGGTGGGTCTGTCTGTCTAACAAACTAACGACCAGGGCCCAGTGTGGGTCTGTCTATCTAACAAACTAACGACCAGGGCCCAGTGTGGGTCTGTCTATCTAATAAACTAACGACCAGGGCCCAGTGTGGGTCTGTCTATCTAACAAACTAACGACCAGGGCCTAGTGTGGGTCTGTCTGTCTGTCTGCAACATCATTTGTCTCTGAGTTGGGGGGGTTAGGAGGATGCTCCAGTTTGTCTCTGAGTTGGGGGGTTAGGAGGATGGATGAATGATGTCATAGTTACCTTCCAGTGAGTGAATGCCCTTCTCTCTGGACGTGTCATAGACGTTGTTGAAGTCATCTCCTGCGTTAGGATCAGCCCCAGACTCCAGCAGAACCTTCACCACGCTGGAAAACACAAACACACATTCAGTAAAACAACAAGGGTGTGTGTGCCATCTGACAATGGACTCCAGCCATATCAGCTAACTGTGATATGACCAGCGACCTCCCTGGCTGAGGACCAGCGACCTCCCTGGCTGAGGACCAGCGACCTCCCTGGCTGAGGACCAGCGACCTCCCTGGCTGAGGACCAGCGACCTCCCTGGCTGAGGACCAGCGACCTCCCTGGCTGAGGACCAGCGACCTCCCTGGCTAAGGACCAGCGACCCCTCCTCCCTCCACTGCTCAGACTGATCTACTGCTAGTCTTGCCTCAACAATTCCATTTTGTTACATCTCATCTTATTGACACTTGTCTATTGTAAATGTTATTGGAATTCCCATTAGAACTATTTAACCATCTCTAAATCTCCCACAACCCTCCAGGCCACAGGTTGGCCACACAGGGGTGGGGAGTACCCATGGGAACCATGGGAAATGGACAGGGTAGACTCCATCCCCCTTACCCCCCCAGTGTCCCCAAACTGTCGAGGGTGCTAGGGGACATTTCCGGCGTTGTGTGAACTCCTTCAGTGGAGCGGACCGACCCGGCAGTCAACAACGCGCCAAAAGACACACTACTCCCATGGCAACGGCGTTCACTGTGACCCCAGCGACATTCCAGGTACCGTCACTCAGTCTACACCCTCCGCCACCCCATTGACGCACCAGACCCCCCATCCCACACCCCACCAGACCCCCCCGTCCCATCCCACACCCCACCAGACCCCCATCCCACACCCCACCAGACCCCCCGTCCCATCCCCACCAGACCCCCCCGTCCCACCCCCACCAGACCCCCCGTCCCACCCCCACCAGACCCCCCCGTCCCACCCCAGCGACCTCCATGATGAATAAGGGCTGTGACACAGACACACTACAAACAGCCAACATCTGGCCCGTGTTGTTTTGTGGTGTACTCCACACTGAGGTTCTCTCGAAGCTAGCCTGGTCCCAGATCAGTTTTGCTGCAGCATGACAATAGTAGTCAGAGGAGTTAGCTACTGCAGATATAGATCTGGGGCCAGGCTAACCTGATAGCTTCTTCACATATAGATCTGGGACCAGGCTAACCTGATAGCTTCTTCACATAGAGATCTGGGACCAGGCTAACCTGACAGCTTCTTCACATATAGATCTGGGACCAGGCTAACATGATAGCTTCTTCACATAGAGATCTGGGACCAGGCTAACCTGATAGCTTCTTCACATAGAGATCTGGGACCAGGCTAACCTGATAGCTTCTTCACATAGAGATCTGGGACCAGGCTAACCTGATAGCTTCTTCACATAGAGATCTGGGGCCAGGCTAACCTGATAGCTTCTTCACATAGAGATCTGGGGCCAGGCTAACCTGATAGCTTCTTCACATATAGATCTGGGGCCATGATAACCTGATAGCTTCTTCACATAGAGATCTGGGGCCAGGCTAACCTGATAGCTTCTTCACATAGAGATCTGGGGCCAGGCTAACCTGATAGCTTCTTCACATATAGATCTGGGGCCATGATAACCTGATAGCTTCTTCACATAGAGATCTGGGACCAGGCTAACCTGATAGCTTCTTCACATAGAGATCTGGGACCAGGCTAACCTGATAGCTTCTTCACATAGAGATCTGGGGCCAGGCTAACCTGATAGCTTCTTCACATAGAGATCTGGGGCCAGGCTAACCTGATAGCTTCTTCACATAGAGATCTGGGGCCAGGCTAACCTGATAGCTTCTTCACATATAGATCTGGGACCAGGCTAACCTGATAGCTTCTTCACATAGAGATCTGGGACCAGGCTAACCTGATAGCTTCTTCACATAGAGATCTGGGGCCATGATAACCTGATAGCTTCTTCACATAGAGATCTGGGGCCAGGCTAACCTGATAGCTTCTTCACATAGAGATCTGGGGCCAGGCTAACCTGATAGCTTCTTCACATAGAGATCTGGGGCCAGGCTAACCTGATAGCTTCTTCACATAGAGATCTGGAGCCAGGCTAACCTGATAGCTTCTTCACATAGAGATCTGGGGCCAGGCTAACCTGATAGCTTCTTCACATAGAGATCTGGGGCCAGGCTAACCTGATAGCTTCTTCACATATAGATCTGGGGCCATGATAACCTGATAGCTTCTTCACATATAGATCTGGGGCCAGGCTAACCTGATAGCTTCTTCACATAGAGATCTGGGGCCAGGCTAACCTGATAGCTTCTTCACATAGAGATCTGGGGCCAGGCTAACCTGATAGCTTCTTCACATAGAGATCTGGGACCAGGCTAACCTGATAGCTTCTTCACATAGAGATCTGGGGCCAGGCTAACCTGATAGCTTCTTCACATAGAGATCTGGGGCCAGGCTAACCTGATAGCTTCTTCACATAGAGATCTGGGACCAGGCTAACCTGATAGCTTCTTCACATAGAGATCTGGGGCCAGGCTAACCTGATAGCTTCTTCACATAGAGATCTGGGGCCAGGCTAACCTGATAGCTTCTTCAGAGGATGATGATATGGTTGTGTTTGTTATGGTTGCCAGCACCGAGGACTTGACTCAGTGAGTCTTTATGGTAAAATGGTATCTTGTGTTGTGTGTCTTCAGCGATAGGGAGACAGAAGTTTGTGGTGATGATCCCCTGTCCACTATCCCTGTGGGAGAGGTGGAGGCTTCTGTTTTGTGCCGGACCGTGTGACAGGACAGCACTGCTGGTAAGGAGGGGTTATTTTCTTTTGTTACTGTATCAGTTCAGCTGTGGGAGGGCAGTGACCCAAAGAGGGCCCTCTCTCGCCCCGGCAAGCACTTCTACAAACACATATCCTCAGACACAAATACACACGCACACGCACACACACACACACACACACACACACACACCGGTAGGCAGGGGTATGTGGAGAAGAAGGTTCGGCTAAAAAGGGTTGATAATGGTATCGAAAAGGTAAACATGGACAGAGAGAAAGGAACAATAGAGAGAAGAGGAGGAGGAGGAGAGGAAGAGGATCTGATTATACAGCAAGTTGTGATACTCATCAGGTCATGGAACCAGTTTCTGGTTTTGAGTAATAAGTGCTGGAAAACTGACTAACTTTATTTGGGCTGTGTGTGATAGAGATGCAACACCAAATCATGGCCAACCTATGACCTCACGGAGCCTGTGTGAATATATTAGCCCTAGTGAGAGCGTATTAGCCCGAGTGAGAGCCTATTAGCCCGAGTGATAGCCTATTAGCCCGAGTGATAGCCTATTAGCCCGAGTGATAGCCTATTAGCCCGAGTGAGAGCCGATTAGCCAGAGTGAGAGCCTATTAGCCAGAGTGAGAGTGTATTAGCCCTAGTGAGGGTGTGTGAGAGCAAATTAGCCCTAATGAGAGCGTATTAGAACTAGTGAGTGTATTATCCCTAGTGAGAGCTTTTTAGCCCTAGTGAGAGTATATTAGCCCCAGTGAGAGTATATTAGCCCTAGTGAGAGCACATTAGCCCTATATTAGCCCTCGTGAGAGCGTATTAGCCCTCGTGAGAGTGTTTGAGTGAGTTGTATTAGCCCTAATGAGAGTGATTAGAAGTATATTAGCCCAAGTGAGAGCATATTAGCCCTAGTGAGAGCGTATTAGCCCTAATGAGAGCGTATTAGCCCTCATTGGAGCGTATTAGCCGTAGTGAGAGAGTATTAGCCCTAGTGAGAGCGTATGAGTGTATTAGTCCTAGTGAGAGTTTATTAGCCCTAGTGAGAGCGTATTAGCCCTAGTGAGAGCGTATTAGCCCTAGTGAGAGCGTATTAGCCCCAGTGAGAGCGTATTAGCCCCAGTGAGAGCGTATTAACCCCAGTGAGAGTGTATTAGCCCCAGTGAGAGTGTATTAGCCCTAGTGAGAGCGTATTAGCCCTAGTGAGAGCGTATTAGCCCTAGTGAGAGCGTATTAGCCCTAGTGAGAGCGTATTAACCCCAGTGAGAGCGTATTAGCCCCAGTGAGAGTATATTAGCCCTAGTGAGAGTATATTAGCCCTAGTGAGAGTATATTAGCCCTAGTGAGAGTATATTAGCCCTAGTGAGAGTATATTAGCCCTAGTGAGAGCGTATTACCCCTAGTGAGAATGTATTAGCCCTAGTGAGAGTGTATTAGCCCTAGTGAGAGTGCATTAGCCCTAGTGAGAGTATATTAGCCCTAGTGAGAGTGTATTAGCCCTAGTGAGAGTGTAATAGCCCTAGTGAGAGGTGGGAGGATCAGGGATTCTATGGTCTCTGTCCATAGCCTGCTCAGTCATTACTTACTCCAGTACTCTCCCTCTCTATCCCTCTCCAGGCCTCTCTCTATCCCCCTCTCCAGGCCTCTCTCTATCCCTCTCCCTCTCTCTAGGCAACTCTATCCCTCTCTCCAGGCAACTCTATCCCTCTCCCTAGGCCTCTCTATCCCTCTCCCTCTCTCTATCCCTATCCCTAGGCCTCTCTATCCCTCTCTCCAGGCCTCTCCATCCCTATCTCTCCAGGCCTCTCCATCCCTATCTCTCCATCCCTATCTCTCCAGGCCTCTCCATCCCTATCTCTCCAGGCCTCTCCATCCCTATCTCTCCAGGCCTCTCCATCCCTATCTCTCCAGGCCTCTCCATCCCTATCTCTCCAGGCCTCTCCATCCCTATCTCTCCAGACCTCTCCATCCCTATCTCTCCATCCCTATCTCTCCAGGCCTCTCCATCCCTATCTCTCCAGGCCTCTCCATCCCTATCTCTCCAGGCCTCTCCATCCCTATCTCTCCAGGCCTCTCCATCCCTATCTCTCCAGGCCTCTCCATCTCTAGGAAAACTTGTATTCACATTTTTCCCAACGAGTCTCTCTGTCGGAACGGTCAACAGGCGTTCCACTCGGGCGAGCGCTCATTGTGCACGTGAATGGAGGGAGGGGAGGAAGGGATAGGGGGATGGAGAGAGAGAGAGATATGGAGAGGGAGATTGTGTGTTAAGAGTGCAAAAAAGGGGGTACCCTGCCCATTCCTTCTTTCAGCCACATCAAAGCTACTCAAATACACACACCCTCAAACCCCACCACCACCTCACACACTCAACCCCAACCACTCACACACACACTCAACCCCAACCCCTCACACACACTCAACCCCTCACACACACACTCAACCCCAACACACTCACTCCTAACCCCTCATGCTCAAACTCGGTTTTTCTCACACACACACACACACACACTAGGGCTGACCCCGGGGGTCAGGGGTCGACCAGTGTTGATTGGCCTATAAACTAAGAAAATATTCTGTATCAAATAATACCAAACCAGGTTGGAGAGAATTGGCGCATTGTCCATTTGCCACAACATTAGCGCATTAGGCTATAGTCCTCAGAACCAGAACAACCTTGTCGACTGCTGTTGAAGAAATAATGAACAGTTAGGACACACACTAACAAGCAATGAAAACGTGCATTGAATAAAAGAAAGTCCACACCTCTATTTTTTTGTTTTACTGAAGTGCCACAGTGCTCTACATCCCTGAGCATCTAGCGTATCACATGACCCTGCGTCAAAAGGCAGTTGGAAAGACGAGAGGATGTAGAATGTCTACACAGACTAATACACAGACTAATACACAGACTAATACACAGACTAATACACAGACTAAGTTATCAAAACAATTGATTATAACCATTGGTAAACAACTCATGTTATTAGGTGAAGTTTATCTACATGAAAATAAAAGTTAAGAATACAATTTTTTTTTTAAATCCTAAATGGTTGTAGGCTTATTTAAATAAAATCCTAAATGGTTGTAGGCTTATTTAAATAAAATCCTAAATGGTTGTAGGCTTATTTAAATAAAATCCTAAATGGTTGTAGGCTTATTTAAAAAGTGTTTTGACAGTTGTTCTTTTCATGACAGTCTTCAACCATAACGGTCAGTTACATGGTGTATTCAATCACCGTCACAGCCCTGGTCATCATAATACGTGACTCGTTTCAGGAAACTACTTCACAGGAGAGGCATTTGAACATAAACATTTTTATTTTATTTGATCAAAATTAGTTATTTTTGGCAGAAATGCCCTTTGGAACATGTGAACATCCAGGTGCCATAATAACTTTGCACCTAAATCAACCATTTATTGGATCATTAAAACCTTCAAGGAGAGCAGTTCAATTGCTGTGAAGAATGCTTCAGGGAGCCCAAGAAAGTCCAGCAAGCGCCAGGACCGTCTCCTAAAGTTGATTCAGCTGCGGGATCGGGGCACCACCAGTACAGAGCTTACTCAGGAATGGCAGCAGGCAGGTGTGAGTGCATCTGCACACACAGTGAGGCAAAGACTTTTGGAGGATGGCCTGGTGTCAAGAAAGGCAGCAAAGAAGCCACTTCTCTCCAGGAAAAACATCAGGGACAGACTGATATTCTGCAAAAGGCACAGGGATTGGACTGCTGAGGACTGGGGTAAAGTCTTTTTCTCTGATGAATCCCCTTACCGATTGTTTGGGAAATCTGGAAAAAAGCTTGTCCGGAGAAGACAAGGTGAGCGCTACCATCAGTCCTGTGTTATGCCAACAGTAAAGCATCCTGAGACCATTCATGTGTGGGGTTTCTTCTCAGCCAAGAGAGTGGGCTCACTCACAATTTTGCCTAAGAACACAGCCATGAATAAAGAATGGTACCAACACATCCTCCGAGAGCAACTTCTCCCAACCATACAGGAGCAGTTTGGTGACGAACAATGCCTTTTCCAGCATGATGGAGCACCTTGCCATAAGGCAAAAGTGATAACTAAGTGGCTCTGGGAAGAAAACATCGATATTTTGGGTCCATGGCCAGGAAACTCCCCAGACCTTAATCCCATTGAGAACTTGTGGTCAATTCTCAAGAGGTGGGTGGACAAACAAAAACCCACAAATTCTGACAAACTCCAAGCATTGATTGTGCAAGAATGGGCTGCCATCAGTCAGGATGTGGCCCAGAAGTTAATTGACAGCATGCCAGGGCGGATTGTAGAGGTCTTGAAAAAGAAGGGTCAACACTGCAAATATTGACTCGTTGCATCAACTTCATGTTATTGTCAATAAAAGCCATTGACACTTATGAAATGCTTGTAATTATACTTCAGTATTCCATAGTAACATCTGACAAAAATATCTAAAGACACTGAAGCAGCAAACTTTGTGGAAATTAATATTTGTGTCTTTCTCAAAACTTTTTGCCACTGTACATGAAATGACCAAATTGTATGTGGTCACATGCTCGTAGAACAACTTGTTCCAAAATCCACTAGATGTTGGAACATTTGTGCACGGGGGAATTGTCATTATGAAACAGGAAAGTTCTGTCCCAAAACTGTTGCCACAAATCGTCTAGAATGTCATCGTATGCTGAAGCATTAAGATTTACCTTCACGGGAACTAAGAGGCCAAAACCATGAAAAACAGCCCCAGACCATGATTCCTCCTCCAGAAACTCTAGTTGGCACTATGCATTTGGGCAGCGTTCTCCTGGCATCCGCCAAAACCAGATTTATCCACTGGACTGCCAGATAGTGAAGCGCGATTCATCACTCCAGAGAACGTGTGTCGGTGAGTCCAATGGCGGCGAGCTTTACACCACTCCAGCCGACGCTTGGCATTGCGCATGGTGATCTTAGGCTTGTGTGCGGCAACTCAGCCATGGAAACCCATGAAGCTCCCGGCGAACAGTTATTGTGCTATTCCCACATGCTTCAAGAGGGCCACCATTGTTCCTGTTCCCAAGAAAGCGAAGGTAACTGAACTAAATGACTGTCGCCCCGTAGCACTCACTTCCGTCATCATGAAGTGCTTTGAGAGACTAGTCAAGGATCATATGACCTCCACTCTACCTGATACCCTAGACCCACTCCAATAGGTCCACAGACGACAAAATCGCAATCACACTGCCCTAACCCATCTGGACAAGAGGAATACCTATGTGAGAATGTTGTTCATCGACTACAGCTCAGCATTTAACACTATAGTACCCTCCAAACTCGTCATTAAGCTCGAGACCCTGGGTCTCGACCCTGACCTGTGCAACTGGGTTCTGGACTTCCTGACGGGCCGCCCCCAGGTGGTGAGGGTAGGAAAGAACATCTCCACCCTGCTGATCCTCAAAACTGAGGCCGCACAAGGGTGTGTTCTCATCCCTCTCCTGTACTACCTGTTCACCAATGACTGCGTGAGCATGCACGCCTCCAACTCAAATCATTAAGTTTGCAGACAGTGGTAGTCTTGATTACCAACAACGACGAGACGGCCTACAGGTAGGAAAGGGAGCAGCCCCCTGTCCATATCGACGAGACAGTAGTGGAGAAGGTGGAAAGTTGTAAGTTCCTCGGTGTACACATCACAGACAAACTGAAATGGTCCACCCACACAGACAGCGTGGTGAAGAAGGCGCAGCAGCGCCTCTTCAACCTCAGGAGGCTGAAGAAATTTGGCTTGTCACCAAAAACCCTCACAAACTTTGACAGATGCACAATCGAGAGCATCCTGTCGGGCTGTATCACCGCCTGGTACGGCAACTCTTCCGCCCACAACCGTAAGGCTCTCCAGATGGTAGTGAGGTCTGCACAACGCATCACCGGGGGCAAACTACCTGCCCTCTAGGACCTCTACACCACCCGATGTTACAGGAAGGCCATAAAGATCATCAAGGACAACAACCACCGGATCCACTGCCTGTTCACCCCGCTATCATCCAGAAGGCGAGGTCAGTAGAAGGGGGATCAAAGCTGGGACCGATGGACTAAAAAACAGCTTCTATCTCAAGGCCATCAGACTGTTAAACAGCCACCACTAACATTGAGTGGCTGCTGCCAACATACTGACTCAACTCCAGCCACTTTAATAATGGAAAATTTGATGTAAAAATGTATCACTAGCCACTGTAAACAATGCCACTTAATATAATGTTCACATACCCTACATTACTCATCTCATATAGGACCTCTACACCAGGCGGTGTCAGAGGAAGGCCCTAAAAATGGTCAAAGACCCCAGCCACCCCAGTCATAGTGTTCTCTCTACTACCACATGGCAAGCAGTACCGGAGTGCCAAGTCTAGGACAAAAAGGCTTCTCAACAGTTTTTACCCCCAAGCCATAAGACTCCTGAACAGGTAACCAAATGGTTACCCGGACTATTTGCATTGTGTGCTCCCCCCAAACCCCTCTTTTTACGCTGCTGCTACTCTCTGTTTATCTTATATGCATAGTCCCTTTAACTATACATTGATGTACATACTACCTCAAATTGGGCCGACCAACCAGTGCTCCCGCACATTGGCTAACCAGCTATCTGCATTGTGTTCCACCCACCAACCCCTCTTTTACGCTACTGCTATTCTCTGTTCATCATATATGCATAGTCACTTTAACCATATCTACATACCACCTCAATCAGCCCCACTAATCCGTGTCTGTATGTAGCCTTGCTACTTTTATAGCCTTGTTACTGTTATTTTTCAGTCTTTTTACTGTTGTTTTTATTTCTTTACTTACCTATTGTTCACCTAACACCTTTTTTGCACTATTGGTTAGAGCCTGTAAGGAAGCATTTCACTGTAAGGTCTATAGCTGTTGTATTTGGCGCACGTGACAAATAAACGTTGATTTGATTAGATCCCATCTCGAATAATGTTTATATTCTCCAGCCTACCAGCAGCAAACAAAGTGTCAGGGTGGTCATCAACAGTAGCATTCTGTATCAAATAACTGTGGCTTTCAGCTTCAGTTGTGTTGCCTGTAGCCTATTAATGCTAATTTCATGTGTTCCTGTCAACATTCTAATACATTTGTTCATTGTTACAGGTGGAGTTTCAGTTCCTAAGAACCGGGTTACACCTTGCCTGAACTGATCCTGGGAAATGCCTCTCTACGCAAGCTACCCAATAAACACGCTACCCAATAAACAAATGGTTGGTCCCACAGTCACCACCTGTTTGCAAATGAAGGCTACCCAGCAATGGGTTTCACCACATTGGTTCCCTTACTGCTAAATGCAGAGTTCATCTGGCACCTGTGCATTCTTGGGTCGCACCCTGTTTTCATAATACTTTTACTACGGTTGTTGCAACAGTGCCTGAGCTCAAGATCTCATTATGTGTTAGATAGTTGTCCCTCGAGGACAGGTTTTTTCTACAGATGCTTCCCACCCGTGTATTTTGGGGGGATTTTCAGCCTCAGTAGTCTGCAGTTCATTGGTTTACAATACTGATAATTGGTAGGCAGGCAGCCTAGCAGTTAAGAGCTTTGCGCCAGTAACCGAAAGGTCGCTGGCTCGAATCTCCGAGCTGACTAGGTGTAAAATCTGTTGATGTGGTCTCGAGCAAGGCACTTAACCCCAATACGAAGCTCCCAGCCAGGGCAGTTCCCCTCCTCATTGACACTTTTGTATGGTTGTCTTTATTGGTTTAAACATGGTTTCCTTCTAACGGTGTGATCACAACTTCATTCATGTGATTTAGGCCTTTTCACCCTGACCACTATAGCTTCACTCAACTCAGCATTCTAAAAATCGGGCTCCTGGTGTACTATCACAAACAGCTCGCTCTTACACTCAAATCATTTCTCGTTCCGCTAATACATCTTCACGCTCGAACCCACCCTGTTCCTTGTCATTCTCTTTTCCTCTCTCGTGTGTTTCACTTCTCTCCTTTCTCGAGTAATAAAGATGTTGTTTCTCCACAACGCTATGTGTTTTCTGTCCCTATCGCTTCGTATTACTGCATGTATGACTAGGTTTGAAGCAGAGAAAATGTCCCATTTCATACGAATGGCATTGTAGCACGCGTGGTTGAGTTCTACGTACAAACACGCGTGGCATTTCATCTAAACACGTCAGTAAATGTTTGTTTTCATGCTTAATTGAAACAAAATGTCACATAACACTAACTACACTCATACTTATGGTGGTAAAAGGCATTCATCATTAAAACCCGATTTATGGTCAATCCTTGCCCTGTATGGTCCGTACAGCATTTACTGCGAAGTCAGGGCATTCATACGTCCTGCGCTTCGCGGAGCAGAGGTGTTGTGAAGGAAGTCGTCAAGGAAGTGAGTTGTCAATGTGGAGTTATACGGAGCCCTCTGTAATGTTACCACATTTGGGATGCGCACGCCGATGCCATACGGAGCCTCCGGACCACACTGCCGGATCAAGCTAGCGGTTCATGTTAACCATATACATATGGCATTCCGGCACGCGTGGTTGGGCAGAGGTGTAATTTCAACCCTACACATAACGTTTGAATCCTGCGCTCAGCTCCTTGCATTGATAAACATTCCATACAACACTTTCCATTACAGCATAACTGCACTTGTGTTCTCTTCTTCGCATCTCTTTACATTTAATGATCATTGTTTTCGATCTTTAGATCCAACCGCTGCTCCGCTGTGTCCCTTCTCCCTCTTGACTAATTTTTTTTTTGGGGGGGGCGGGGGGGGGGGGTTTGATGCCAGCTACCCAGCAAGGGGCTACCCATCATCAACATCTGGCTCCAATGAGCATTCCTTGGCCATACCCCAAACTATTTAATATGATTCCATGTTGCATTCTGTCTCGGTTGTTCATCCGGGTAAGCCTGGAATCGATTGAAATGTATTTCACATAATGTTCAAATCAGGATCGCCGGTCTTTTTGAATGCCTGTTTCACTTCATCAAGCAGCATAACATAATCCACTCTGTTTCCTACGATACGGGCATAGAGGGGAATGAAAACAAGCGTATCATCTTCATCATCATCAGCGTAGCGTCATGTTCTTTTCCCTCTTCCTGTTACATGTTGACCAGACAGGACACGTCACATGCGCGAGCATTGCAAAATACATTTAGAAATCCATGTTATTCAATTATTGCACCCACACTGCTCGTGAGCGTCTGCGTTGCCAAGGGCTACAACAGAAGTCGTTCCTGTTTCTGACGCAGATCGCGCTGCAAGTCCTGCCTCATTGGTTTATAGAAGCAGGTACCCACGTGCCATCTCCTCATTGGTTTATAGAAGCAGGTACCCACGTGCCATCTCCTCATTGGTTTATAGAAGCAGGTACCCACGTGCCATCTCCTCATTGGTTTATAGAAGCAGGTACCCACGTCCCATCTCCTCATTGGTTTATAGAAGCAGGTACCCACGTGCCATCTCCTCATTGGTTATACCCACGTGGGTGATTGAAAGACTAACTGTTTTGCCGGTCGTCGTGGTAATAGTATGAAAGTTTAGATGCCGATCACCATATAAATTCAAAGATGAAAAAGCCTGGAAGGAGGAGAGATGACTAGAAATGATTCGGTTGGCCGTTTTATGTGTGGATTAATTGTCGGAGTAGAGGACCTTGTGCATTTCAGGTAAAATAATTCAATGTTTATATCCCAGGACAAATTAAGTAGCAACAGCAAGCTAGCTAAATAGGACAAATTAGCTAGCAACAGAAACCTAGCTAAATAGGACAAGTTAGTTAGCATGTGCAAGCTAGCTGGCTAAATTGCCATACATGTTTAATGCTTTTCGACCTGCCCCCAAATGAATGTAATTGGTGGGAGTGGGGGTGGGGGGGGGGGCTAAATAAATGTGTGCACGATGGCGCACGTGCACGGCCGGTTTGGGTTCCGTGTTAGCCATGGGCAGAATGTCATTCACCTATTGACCTTCAGCCTATAAGCACGGCGCAATAATTCACATTCTGCACACGGTTTTAACCTATGGGGCTCACTGTTGCAATTATCACTTTACCCCTCTCTCAACCAAATGGGTGTAAACCCATATTTACATTCTAGTCATTTAGCAGACACTCTTATCCATACATTTCGTGCTGGTCCCCATTGGGAATCGAACCATCAACCCTGGTGTTGGAAGCACCATGCTAGCTATACTACCCTTAAGGCTCCGAAGAGCATTCCTCTGAGACAAGGCCATACGCCCAACTATTTTATAAAACTTCATATTGCATTGTCTCCGTTGCTCATTCAGTTAAGCGTGTACTTGAATGAACTATAGTTTAGAAAAATGCTGCAGTGAGTGTGTCCGTCTTCATTCTGTAGTGTTTATTATGACCGTGTGTGTGTGTGTGTGTGAGAGAGAGAGTGATGTCTCTGTGTGTTTTCTCTGTCTTCCCTGCAGCATTGAGAGCTCACTGGGGGTTTAGAGAACAGAATGAAACACACACGAGTGTCACCACCACTGAGTTATAACACTCATAACACACAGTGTAACACACACGAGTATAGTACTAGTGTGCACAAGACAAGAACACATACATCAACATGGAACACAATGCATCCATCAACACAAACATCCACACTTCACTATGTCAACACACTAGGCTACATAATGCCAACAGAATGTTTCAGTTCATTCAGAGGCATTAAAACACAGAAGGTGAGTTGGGGGGGGGGGCAGAGGAGTTGGAAGAAGAGGGGAGGGGGGGTCAGGCAGAGGAGTTGGAAGGGAGGGAAGGGGGGGTCAGGCAGAGGAGTTGGAAGGGAGGGGAGGGGGGTCAGGCAGAGGAGTTGGAGGGGAGGCAGGCAGAGGAGTTGGAAGGGAGGGGAGGCAGGCAGAGGAGATGGAAGGGAGGGGAGGGGAGGCAGGCAGAGGAGTTGGAAGGGAGGGGGGCAGGCAGAGGAGTTGGAAGGGAGGGGAGGGGGGGGTCAGGCAGAGAAGTTGGAAGGGAGGGTCAGGCAGAGGAGTTGGAAGGGAGGGTCAGGCAGAGGAGTTGGAAGGGAGGGGAGGGGGGTCAGGCAGAGGAGTTGGAGGGGAGGGGAGGGGGGTCAGGCAGAGGAGTTGGAGGGGAGGGGGGGCAGGCAGAGGAGTTGGAAGGGAGGGGGGGCAGGCAGAGGAGTTGGAAGGGAGGGGAGGCAGGCAGAGGAGTTGGAAGGGAGGGGAGGCAAGCAGAGGAGTTGGAAGGGAGGGGGGCAGGCAGAGGAGTTGGAAGGGAGGGGAGGCAAGCAGAGGAGTTGGAAGGGAGGGGAGGCAGGCAGAGGAGTTGGAAGGGAGGGGGGCAGGCAGAGGAGTTGGAAGGGAGGGGAGGCAGGCAGAGGAGTTGGAAGGGAGGGGGGCAGGCAGAGGAGTTGGAAGGGAGGGGAGGGGGGTCAGGCAGAGGAGTTGGAAGGGAGGGGAGGGGAGGCAGGCAGAGGAGTTGGAAGGGAGGGGAGGGGGGGCAGGCAGAGGAGTTGGAAGGGAGGGGAGGCGAGGCAGGCAGAGGAGTTGGAAGGGAGATGAGGGGAGGGGGGTCAGGCAGAGGAGTTGGAAGGGAGGGGAGGGGGGGCAGGCAGAGGAGTTGGAAGGGAGGGGAGGGGGGGCAGGCAGAGGAGTTGGAAGGGAGGGGAGGGGGGGCAGGCAGAGGAGTTGGAAGGGAGGGGGGCAGGCAGAGGAGTTGGAAGGGAGGGGAGGCAGGCAGAGGAGTTGGAAGGGAGGGGAGGGGGGTCAGGCAGAGGAGTTGGAAGGGAGGGGAGGGGGGGCAGGCAGAGGAGTTGGAAGGGAGGGGAGGGGGGTCAGGCAGAGGAGTTGGAAGGGAGGGGAGGCAGGCAGAGGAGTTGGAAGGGAGGGGAGGCGGGGCAGGCAGAGGAGTTGGAAGGGAGGGGAGGGGGGGCAGGCAGAGGAGTTGGAAGGGAGGGGAGGGGAGGCAGGCAGAGGAGTTGGAAGGGAGGGGAGGCGGGGCAGGCAGAGGAGTTGGAAGGGAGATGAGGGGAGGGGGGGCAGGCAGAGGAGTTGGAAGGGAGGGGAGGGGGGGCAGGCAGAGGAGTTGGGAGGGAGGGGAGGGGGGGCAGGCAGAGGAGTTGGAAGGGAGGGGAGGGGGGGCAGGCAGAGAAGTTGGAAGGGAGGGGAGGGGGGCAGGCAGAAGAGTTGGAAGGGAGGGGAGACAGGCAGAGGAGTTGGAAGGGAGGGGAGGCGGGGCAGGCAGAGGAGTTGGAAGGGAGATGAGGGGAGGGGGGTCAGGCAGAGGAGTTGGAAGGGAGGGGAGGGGGGCAGGCAGAGGAGTTGGAAGGGAGGGGAGGGGGGGCAGGCAGAGGAGTTGGAAGGGAGGGGAGGGGGGGCAGGCAGAGGAGTTGGAAGGGAGGGGAGGGGGGTCAGGCAGAGGAGTTGGAAGGGAGGGGGGTCAGGCAGAGGAGTTGGAAGGGAGGGGAGGGGGGGCAGGCAGAGGAGTTGGAAGGGAGGGGAGGCAGGCAGAGGAGTTGGAAGGGAGGGGAGGCGGGGCAGGCAGAGGAGTTGGAAGGGAGATGAGGGGAGGGGGGTCAGGCAGAGGAGTTGGAAGGGAGGGGAGGGGGGCAGGCAGAGGAGTTGGAAGGGAGGGGGGTCAGGCAGAGGAGTTTGAAGGGAGAGGGGTCAGGCAGAGGAGTTGGAAGGGAGGGGAGGGGGCAGAGGAGTTGGAAGGGAGGGGAGGGGGGTCAGGCAGAGGAGTTGGGTCAGGCAGAGGAGTTGGAAGGGAGGGGAGGGGGGTCAGGCAGAGGAGTTGGAAGGGAGGGGAGGGGGGGCAGGCAGAGGAGTTGGAAGGGAGGGGAGGGGGGCAGGCAGAGGAGTTGGAAGGGAGGGGGGTCAGGCAGAGGAGTTGGAAGGGAGGGGAGGGGGCAGAGGAGTTGGAAGGGAGGGGAGGGGGGTCAGGCAGAGGAGTTGGGTCAGGCAGAGGAGTTGGAAGGGAGGGGAGGGGGGTCAGGCAGAGGAGTTGGAAGGGAGGGGAGGGGGGGCAGGCAGAGGAGTTGGAAGGGAGGGGAGGGGGGGCAGGCAGAGGAGTTGGAAGGGAGGGGAGGGGGGCAGGCAGAGGAGTTGGAAGGGAGGGGAGGCAGGCAGAGGAGTTGGAAGGGAGGGGAGGCGGGGCAGGCAGAGGAGTTGGAAGGGAGATGAGGGGAGGGGGGTCAGGCAGAGGAGTTGGAAGGGAGGGGAGGGGGGGCAGGCAGAGGAGTTGGAAGGGAGGGGAGGGGGGTCAGGCAGAGGAGTTGGAAGGGAGGGGAGGCAGGCAGAGGAGTTGGAAGGGAGGGGAGGCGGGGCAGGCAGAGGAGTTGGAAGGGAGGGGAGGGGGGGCAGGCAGAGGAGTTGGAAGGGAGGGGAGGGGGGGCAGGCAGAGGAGTTGGAAGGGAGGGGAGGGGGGCAGGCAGAGGAGTTGGAAGGGAGGGGAGGCAGGCAGAGGAGTTGGAAGGGAGGGGAGGCGGGGCAGGCAGAGGAGTTGGAAGGGAGATGAGGGGAGGGGGGTCAGGCAGAGGAGTTGGAAGGGAGGGGAGGGGGGGCAGGCAGAGGAGTTGGAAGGGAGGGGAGGGGGGTCAGGCAGAGGAGTTGGAAGGGAGGGGAGGCAGGCAGAGGAGTTGGAAGGGAGGGGAGGCGGGGCAGGCAGAGGAGTTGGAAGGGAGGGGAGGGGGGGCAGGCAGAGGAGTTGGAAGGGAGGGGAGGCGGGGCAGGCAGAGGAGTTGGAAGGGAGATGAGGGGAGGGGGGTCAGGCAGAGGAGTTGGAAGGGAGGGGAGGGGGGGCAGGCAGAGGAGTTGGAAGGGAGGGGAGGGGGGGCAGGCAGAGGAGTTGGAAGGGAGATGAGGGGAGGGGGGTCAGGCAGAGGAGTTGGAAGGGAGGGGAGGGGGGGCAGGCAGAGGAGTTGGAAGGGAGGGGAGGGGGGGCAGGCAGAGGAGTTGGAAGGGAGGGGAGGGGGGGCAGGCAGAGGAGTTGGAAGGGAGGGGAGGGGGGGCAGGCAGAGAAGTTGGAAGGGAGGGGAGGGGGGGCAGGCAGAGGAGTTGGAAGGGAGGGGAGGCAGGCAGAGGAGTTGGAAGGGAGGGGAGGCGGGGCAGGCAGAGGAGTTGGAAGGGAGATGAGGGGAGGGGGGTCAGGCAGAGGAGTTGGAAGGGAGGGGAGGGGGGGCAGGCAGAGGAGTTGGAAGGGATGGGAGGGGGGGCAGGCAGAGGAGTTGGAAGGGAGGGGAGGGGGGGCAGGCAGAGGAGTTGGAAGGGAGGGGAGGGGGGGCAGGCAGAGGAGTTGGAAGGGAGGGGGGTCAGGCAGAGGAGTTGGAAGGGAGGGGGGTCAGGCAGAGGAGTTGGAAGGGAGGGGAGGGGGGGCAGGCAGAGGAGTTGGAAGGGAGGGGAGGCAGGCAGAGGAGTTGGAAGGGAGGGGAGGCGGGGCAGGCAGAGGAGTTGGAAGGGAGATGAGGGGAGGGCGGTCAGGCAGAGGAGTTGGAAGGGAGGGGAGGGGGGCAGGCAGAGGAGTTGGAAGGGAGGGGGGTCAGGCAGAGGAGTTTGAAGGGAGAGGGGTCAGGCAGAGGAGTTGGAAGGGAGGGGAGGGGGCAGAGGAGTTGGAAGGGAGGGGAGGGGGGTCAGGCAGAGGAGTTGGGTCAGGCAGAGGAGTTGGAAGGGAGGGGAGGGGGGTCAGGCAGAGGAGTTGGAAGGGAGGGGAGGGGGGGCAGGCAGAGGAGTTGGAAGGGAGGGGAGGGGGGCAGGCAGAGGAGTTGGAAGGGAGGGGGGTCAGGCAGAGGAGTTTGAAGGGAGAGGGGTCAGGCAGAGGAGTTGGAAGGGAGGGGAGGGGGCAGAGGAGTTGGAAGGGAGGGGAGGGGGGTCAGGCAGAGGAGTTGGGTCAGGCAGAGGAGTTGGAAGGGAGGGGAGGGGGGTCAGGCAGAGGAGTTGGAAGGGAGGGGAGGGGGGGCAGGCAGAGGAGTTGGGAGGGAGGGGAGGGGGGGCAGGCAGAGGAGTTGGAAGGGAGGGGAGGGGGGCAGGCAGAGGAGTTGGAAGGGAGGCGGGGCAGGCAGAGGAGTTGGAAGGGAGGGGAGGCGGGGCAGGCAGAGGAGTTGGAAGGGAGATGAGGGGAGGGGGGTCAGGCAGAGGAGTTGGAAGGGAGGGGAGGGGGGGCAGGCAGAGGAGTTGGAAGGGAGGGGAGGGGGGTCAGGCAGAGGAGTTGGAAGGGAGGGGAGGCAGGCAGAGGAGTTGGAAGGGAGGGGAGGCGGGGCAGGCAGAGGAGTTGGAAGGGAGGGGAGGGGGGGCAGGCAGAGGAGTTAGAAGGGAGGGGAGGGGGGGCAGGCAGAGGAGTTAGAAGGGAGGGGAGGGGGGCAGGCAGAGGAGTTGGAAGGGAGGGGAGGCAGGCAGAGGAGTTGGAAGGGAGGGGAGGCGGGGCAGGCAGAGGAGTTGGAAGGGAGATGAGGGGAGGGGGGTCAGGCAGAGGAGTTGGAAGGGAGGGGAGGGGGGGCAGGCAGAGGAGTTGGAAGGGAGGGGAGGGGGGGCAGGCAGAGGAGTTGGAAGGGAGATGAGGGGAGGGGGGTCAGGCAGAGGAGTTGGAAGGGAGGGGAGGGGGGGCAGGCAGAGGAGTTGGAAGGGAGGGGAGGGGGGGCAGGCAGAGGAGTTGGAAGGGAGGGGAGGGGGGGCAGGCAGAGGAGTTGGAAGGGAGGGGAGGGGGGGCAGGCAGAGAAGTTGGAAGGGAGGGGAGGGGGGGCAGGCAGAGGAGTTGGAAGGGAGGGGAGGCAGGCAGAGGAGTTGGAAGGGAGGGGAGGCGGGGCAGGCAGAGGAGTTGGAAGGGAGATGAGGGGAGGGGGGTCAGGCAGAGGAGTTGGAAGGGAGGGGAGGGGGGGCAGGCAGAGGAGTTGGAAGGGATGGGAGGGGGGGCAGGCAGAGGAGTTGGAAGGGAGGGGAGGGGGGGCAGGCAGAGGAATTGGAAGGGAGGGGAGGGGGGGCAGGCAGAGGAGTTGGAAGGGAGGGGGGTCAGGCAGAGGAGTTGGAAGGGAGGGGAGGGGGGGCAGGCAGAGGAGTTGGAATGGAGGGGAGGCAGGCAGAGGAGTTGGAAGGGAGGGGAGGCGGGGCAGGCAGAGGAGTTGGAAGGGAGATGAGGGGAGGGGGGTCAGGCAGAGGAGTTGGAAGGGAGGGGAGGGGGGCAGGCAGAGGAGTTGGAAGGGAGGGGGGTCAGGCAGAGGAGTTTGAAGGGAGAGCGGTCAGGCAGAGGAGTTGGAAGGGAGGGGAGGGGGCAGAGGAGTTGGAAGGGAGGGGAGCGGGTCAGGCAGAGGAGTTGGGTCAGGCAGAGGAGTTGGAAGGGAGGGGTGGGGGGTCAGGCAGAGGAGTTGGAAGGGAGGGGAGGGGGGGCAGGCAGAGGAGTTGGAAGGGAGGGGAGGGGGGCAGGCAGAGGAGTTGGAAGGGAGGGGGGTCAGGCAGAGGAGTTTGAAGGGAGAGGGGTCAGGCAGAGGAGTTGGGTCAGGCAGAGGAGTTGGAAGGGAGGGGAGGGGGGTCAGGCAGAGGAGTTGGAAGGGAGGGGAGGGGGGGGCAGGCAGAGGAGTTGGAAGGGAGGGGAGGGGGGGCAAGCAGAGAAGTTGGAAGGGAGGGGAGGGGGGGCAGGCAGAGGAGTTGGAAGGGAGGGGAGGGGGGGAAGGCAGAGGAGTTGGAAGGGAGGGGAGGGGGGTCAGGCAGAGGAGTTGGAAGGGAGGGGAGGCAGGCAGAGGAGTTGGAAGGGAGGGGGGCAGGCAGAGGAGTTGGAAGGGAGGGGAGGGGGCAGAGGAGTTGGAAGGGAGGGGAGGGGGGGCAGGCAGAGGAGTTGGAAGGGAGGGGGGGCAGGCAGAGGAATTGGAAGGGAGGGGAGGGGGCAGAGGAGTTGGAAGGGTGTGTGTGTGTGTGTGTGTGTGTGTGTATACAGTGCCTTGCGAAAGTATTCGGCCCCCTTGAACTTTGCGACCTTTTGCCACATTTCAGGCTTCAAACAAAGATATAAAACTGTATTTTTTTGTGAAGAATCAACAACAAGTGGGACACAATCATGAAGTGGAACGACATTTATTGGATATTTCAAACTTTTTTAACAAATCAAAAACTGAAAAATTGGGCATGCAAAATTATTCAGCCCCTTTACTTTCAGGGCAGGAAACTCTCTCCAGAAGTTCAGTGAGGATCTCTGAATGATCCAATGTTGACCTAAATGACTAATGATGATAAATACAATCCACCTGTGTGTAATCAAGTCTCCGTATAAATGCACCTGCACTGTGATAGTCTCAGAGGTCCGTTAAAAGCGCAGAGAGCATCATGAAGAACAAGGAACACACCAGGCAGGTCCGAGATACTGTTGTGAAGAAGTTTAAAGCCGGATTTGGATACAAAAAGATTTCCCAAGCTTTAAACATCCCAAGGAGCACTGTGCAAGCGATAATATTGAAATGGAAGGAGTATCAGACCACTGCAAATCTACCAAGACCTGGCCGTCCCTCTAAACTTTCAGCTCATACAAGGAGAAGACTGATCAGAGATGCAGCCAAGAGGCCCATGATCACTCTGGATGAACTGCAGAGATCTACAGCTGAGGTGGGAGACTCTGTCCATAGGACAACAATCAGTCGTATATTGCACAAATCTGGCCTTTATGGAAGAGTGGCAAGAAGAAAGCCATTTCTTAAAGATATCCATAAAAAGTGTTGTTTAAAGTTTGCCACAAGCCACCTGGGAGACACACCAAACATGTGGAAGAAGGTGCTCTGGTCAGATGAAACCAAAATTGAACTTTTTGGCAACAATGCAAAACGTTATGTTTGGCGTAAAAGCAACACAGCTCATCACCCTGAACACACCATTCCCACTGTCAAACATGGTGGTGGCAGCATCATGGTTTGGGCCTGCTTTTCTTCAGCAGGGACAGGGAAGATGGTTCAAATTGATGGGAAGATGGATGGAGCCAAATACAGGACCATTCTGGAAGAAAACCTGATGGAGTCTGCAAAAGACCTGAGACTGGGACGGAGATTTGTCTTCCAACAAGACAATGATCCAAAACATAAAGCAAAATCTACAATGAAATGGTTCAAAAATAAACATATCCAGGTGTTAGAATGGCCAAGTCAAAGTCCAGACCTGAATCCAATCGAGAATCTGTGGAAAGAACTGAAAACTGCTGTTCACAAATGCTCTCCATCCAACCTCACTGAGCTCGAGCTGTTTTGCAAGGAGGAATGGGAAAAAAATTTCAGTCTCTCGATGTGCAAAACTGATAGAGACATACCCCAAGCGACTTACAGCTGTAATCGCAGCAAAAGGTGGCGCTACAAATTATTAACTTAAGGGGGCTGAATAATTTTGCACGCCCAATTTTTCAGTTTTTTATTTGTTAAAAAAGTTTGAAATATCCAATAAATGTCGTTCCACTTCATGATTGTGTCCCACTTGTTGATTCTTCACAAAAAAATACAGTTTTATATCTTTATGTTTGAAGCCTGAAATGTGGCAAAAGGTCGCAAAGTTCAAGGGGGCCGAATACTTTCGCAAGGCACTGTGTGTGTGTATATATATATATACATATATATATATATGTGTGTGTGTGTGTGTGTGTACGCTGTACAGTGCCTTCAGAAAGTATTCGCACCTCTTAACTTTCTCCACGTTGCTGTTACAAGGTGGGAATAAAATGGATTTCATTGATTCCATTTTTTGGTCAATAATCTACACAAAATACACTGAAGTCAAAGTGGAATAGAAATTCTAAACATTTGTAAAACATGAATGAAAAATAAAACACTCATGTCTTGATTAGATAAGTATTCAAACCCTGAGTCAATACATGTTAGAATCCCTGTGTCCCTTTCTGGGTAAGTCTCTAAGAGCTGCGAGGGTTTCTGGGTAAGTCTCTAAGAGCTGCGAGGGTTTCTGGGTATCAAATCAAAATCAAATCAAATCAAATTTTATTTGTCACATACACATGGTTAGCAGATGTTAATGCGAGTGTAGCGAAATGCTTGTGCTTCTAGTTCCGACAATGCAGTAATAACCAACAAGTAATCTAACTAACAATTCCAAAACTACTGTCTTGTACACAGTGTAAGGGGATAAAGAATATGTACATAAGGATATATGAATGAGTGATGGTACAGAGCAGCATAGGCAAGATACAGTAGATGGTATCGAGTACAGTATGTACAAATGAGATGAGTATGTAAACAAAGTGGCATAGTTTAAAGTGGCTAGTGATACATGTATTACATAAGGATACAGTCGATGATATAGAGTACAGTATATACGTATGCATATGAGATGAATAATGTAGGGTAAGTAACATTATATAAGGTAGCATTGTTTAAAGTGGCTAGTGATATATTTACATCATTTCCCATCAATTCCCATTATTAAAGTGGCTGGAGTTGAGTCAGTGTCAGTGTGTTGGCAGCAGCCACTCAATGTTAGTGGTGGCTGTTTAACAGTCTGATGGCCTTGAGATAGAAGCTGTTTTTCAGTCTCTCGGTCCCAGCTTTGATGCACCTGTACTGACCTCGCCTTCTGGATGATAGCGGGGTGAACAGGCAGTGGCTCGGGTGGTTGATGTCCTTGATGATCTTTATGGCCTTCCTGTGACATTGGGTGGTGTAGGTGTCCTGGAGGGCAGGTAGTTTGACCCCGGTGATGCGTTGTGCAGACCTCACCACCCTCTGGAGAGCCTTACGGTTGAGGGCGGAGCAGTTGCCGTACCAGGCGGTGATACAGCCCGCCAGGATGCTCTCGATTGTGCATCTGTAGAAGTTTGTGAGTGCTTTTGGTGACAAGCCAAATTTCTTCAGCCTCCTGAGGTTGAAGAGGCGCTGCTGCGCCTTCTTCACAATGCTGTCTGTGTGAGTGGACCAATTCAGTTTGTCTGTGATGTGTATGCCGAGGAACTTAAAACTTGCTACCCTCTCCACTACTGTTCCATCGATGTGGATAGGGGGGTGTTCCCTCTGCTGTTTCCTGAAGTCCACAATCATCTCCTTAGTTTTGTTGACGTTGAGTGTGAGGTTATTTTCCTGACACCACACTCCGAGGGCCCTCACCTCCTCCCTGTAGGCCGTCTCGTCGTTGTTGGTAATCAAGCCTACCACTGTTGTGTCGTCCGCAAACTTGATGATTGAGTTGGAGGCGTGCGTGGCCACGCAGTCGTGGGTGAACAGGGAGTACAGGAGAGGGCTCAGAACGCACCCTTGTGGGGCCCCAGTGTTGAGGATCAGCGGGGAGGAGATGTTGTTGCCTACCCTCACCACCTGGGGGCGGCCCGTCAGGAAGTCCAGTACCCAGTTGCACAGGGCGGGGTCGAGACCCAGGGTCTCGAGCTTGATGACGAGCTTGGAGGGTACTATGGTGTTGAATGCCGAGCTGTAGTCAATGAACAGCATTCTCACATAGGTATTCCTCTTGTCCAGATGGGTTAGGGCGGTGTGCAGTGTGGTTGAGATTGCATCGTCTGTGGACCTATTTGGGCGGTAAGCAAATTGGAGTGGGTCTAGGGTGTCAGGTAGGGTGGAGGTGATATGGTCCTTGACTAGTCTCTCAAAGCACTTCATGATGACGGAAGTGAGTGCTACGGGGCGGTAGTCGTTTAGCTCAGTTACCTTAGCTTTCTTGGGAACAGGAACAATGGTGGCCCTCTTGAAGCATGTGGGAACAGCAGACTGGTATAGGGATTGATTGAATATGTCCGTAAACACACCGGCCAGCTGGTCTGCGCATGCTCTGAGGGCGCGGCTGGGGATGCCGTCTGGGCCTGCAGCCTTGCGAGGGTTAACACGTTTAAATGTCTTACTCACCTCGGCTGCAGTGAAGGAGAGACCGCATGTTTTCGTTGCCGGCCGTGTCAGTGGCACTGTATTGTCCTCAAAGCGGGCAAAAAAGTTGTTTAGTCTGCCTGGGAGCAGGACATCCTGGTCCGTGACTGGGCTGGATTTCTTCCTGTAGTCCGTGATTGACTGTAGACCCTGCCACATGCCTCTTGTGTCTGAGCCGTTGAATTGAGATTCTACTTTGTCTCTGTACTGACGCTTAGCTTGTTTGATAGCCTTGCGGAGGGAATAGCTGCACTGTTTGTATTCGGTCATGTTACCAGACACCTTCCCCTGATTAAAAGCAGTGGTTCGCGCTTTCAGTTTCACGCGAATGCTGCCATCAATCCACGGTTTCTGGTTAGGGAATGTTTTAATCGTTGCTATGGGAACGACATCTTCAACGCACGTTCTAATGAACTCACACACCGAATCAGCGTATTCGTCAATGTTGTTGTCTGACGCAATACGAAACATGTCCCAGTCCACGTGGTGGAAGCAGTCTTGGAGTGTGGAGTCAGCTTGGTCGGACCAGCGTTGGACAGACCTCAGCGTGGGAGCCTCTTGTTTTAGTTTCTGTCTGTAGGCAGGGATCAACAAAATGGAGTCGTGGTCAGCTTTTCTGAAAGGGGGGCGGGGCAGGGCCTTATATGCGTCGCGGAAGTTAGAGTAACAATGATCCAAGGTCTTTCCACCCCTGGTTGCGCAATCGATATGCTGATAAAATTTAGGGAGTCTTGTTTTCAGATTAGCCTTGTTAAAATCCCCAGCTACAATGAATGCAGCCTCCGGATGAATGGTTTCCAGTTTGCAAAGAGTTAAATAAAGTTCGTTCAGAGCCATCGATGTGTCTGCTTGGGGGGGGATGTATACGGCTGTGATTATAATCGAAGAGAATTCTCTTGGTAGATAATGCGGTCTACATTTGATTGTGAGGAATTCTAAAATCAGGTGAACAGAAGGATTTGAGTTCCTGTATGTTTCTTTCATCACACCATGTCACGTTAGTCATAAGGCATACGCTGCCGCCCCTCTTCTTACCAGAAAGTTGTTTGTTTCTGTCTGCGCGATGTGTGGAGAAACCCGTTGGCTGCACCGCTTCGGATAGAGTCTCTCCAGTGAGCCACGTTTCCGTGAAGCAAAGAACGTTACAGTCTCTGATGTCCCTCTGGAATGCTACCCTTGCTCGGATTTCATCAACCTTGTTGTCAAGAGACTGGACATTGGCAAGAAGAATGCTAGGGAGTGGTGCACGATGTGCCCGTCTCCGGAGTCTGACCAGAAGACCGCCTCGTTTCCCTCTTTTTCGGAGTTGTTTTTTTTTTTGGGTCGCTGCATGGAATCCACTCAGTTGTCCTGTTTGTAAGGCAGAACACAGGATCCGCGTCGCGAAAAACATATTCTTGGTAGTACTGATGTAGTACTGGTAGTACTGATGGTGAGTTGATGCTGATCTTATATTCAGTAGTTCTTCTCGACTGTATGTAATGAAACCTAAGATGAGCTGGGGTACTAATGTAAGAAATAACAAGTCTCTAAGAGCTGCGAGGGTTTCTGGGTAAGTCTCTAAGAGCTGCGAGGGTTTCTGGGTAAGTCTCTAAGAGCTGCGAGGGTTTCTGGGTAAGTCTAAGAGCTGTGAGGGTTTCTGGGTAAGTCTCTAAGAGCTGTGAGGGTTTCTGGGTAAGTCTCTAAGAGCTGCGAGGGTTTCTGGGTAAGTCTCAAAGAGCTGCGAGGGTTTCTGGGTAAGTCTCTAAGAGCTGTGAGGGTTTCTGGGTAAGTCTCTAAGAACTTTCCACCTCTGGATTGTGCTTATTTACCTATTATTCTTTGCAATGAATATTAGCTGTCAAATTGATTGTTGATCATTGCTAGACAACCATTTTCAGTTCTTGCCACAGATTTTAAAGCAGATTTGAGGTTAAAAATGTAGCTCGGTCCGTCAGGACCATATACCGTCTTCTTAGTAAGCAACTCGTGTAGATTTGGCCTTGTTGTTTTAGGTTATTGTCCTGCTGAAAGGTGAATTCGTCTTCAAATGAAATCCCACATTGGGAAACGGCGGCACTCCAAAAGTTTATAAAAAATAAAAAGGACAAAAAGACGTCACCTCATTTCACCTTTTTTTTTTAACTTTCGTCCGAACAGTTCTGTAATTCCTTGCTCGACTGAGGGACCTTACAGATAATTGTATGTGTGGGGTGCAGAGACGAGGTAGTCATTCAAAAATCATGTTAAACACCATTATTGCACACAGCGTAAGTCCATACAACTTATTATGTGACTTGTTAAGCACATTTTTACTCCTGAACTGATTTAGGCCATAACAAAGGGGTTTGAATACTTCTTGACTCAGGACATTTCAGCTTTAATTTGTAACTACTTTGTAACATTTTTCAAAAAACATTGTATGTTGGCAAGTGAGAAAAAAACATCTAAACGTAATCCATTTTAAATTCAGGGTGTAACACAAAACGTGGAAAAGGTTACCGGGTTTGGATACTTTCTGGAGGCCTCTTTCTGGTCCGTGTGTGTATATATTCAGACGGGGGGTTCAGTGAACTAGTGTCTAACTGTTGAGGAGGGCCCTTCGTCTCACAGGAACATGGCCCGTTGGCCAACCATCCCCAAATTGGATTCACCCCACCTTAACCCTCCACCTCCTGAGCCTCTGCCTCTCTCTGTGTGTACAGGGATACAGAGGGGCTAATTTAATTTAGAGGGTGCAGGGCAGGGGGAGGGAGGGTTGAGGGGGCATTAGTAGCCGTCTGGTGTGATAAGAGCATTCTACTGTGGCAATATGTCTGTATGGGACAAGGTTAACACAGGAAGAGCCGGACACACACACTGCTCTCTCTCTGACCTGTGCTGGCGGTTCATAGCTGCCACCATGAGAGAGGTCCAGCCCAGACGATGTCTGTGGTTAGGCTCCACCCCCTCGCCCAGCAACCTGACAGGAAATAGGAACAAGAAGAGGTTATTAAGAAAGCTGTTCTGTTGCTAGGGTTACTATCTGCCTTAACTTCAGCTCTCAGGTGCTGAGGAGGAGGGCTGTGTTATCCGAGGAGGAGGGGTGTGTTATCCGAGGAGGAGGGGTGTGTTATCCGAGGAGGAGGGCTGTGTTATCCGAGGAGGAGGGCTGTGTTATCCGAGGAGGAGGGCTGTGTTATCCGAGGAGGAGGGGTGTGTTATCCGAGGAGGAGGGCTGTGTTATCCGAGGAGGAGGGCTGTGTTATCCGAGGAGGAGGGCTGTGTTATCCGAGGAGGAGGGCTGTGTTATCCGAGGAGGAGGGCTGTGTTATCCGAGGAGGAGGGCTGTGTTATCCGAGGAGGAGGGCTGTGTTATCCGAGGAGGAGGGCTGTGTTATCCGAGGAGGAGGGGTGTGTTATCCGAGGAGGAGGGGTGTGTTAGCGTGTCGGGGTAACCCGTCTGTGTTGACTGTAAACACACTGTGCCTCACTCTAACCTGCCCCCCCCCCCACCCACACACACACGACCCCCTATACCTCTGCTCTCTAACTAAAACACTTAACACATCTGTGTAGTCTCACCTAGCCTACACCATCTGTCCCAACGCTGTAGCAGAGTGACACACGCCATTAAACCTACACACACTTACGCGCGTAATGTTAGATAAGGGAACAGGCAACATACTGCTGCTACAATAACAGGTGGCAGGTGCTCTTTTCACATCTATACTCAGAGATGAGATTTATGGGCCTCCCGGGTGGTGCAGTGGTCTAAGGCACTGCATCGCTGTGCCACCAGACACTCTGGGTTCGAGGCCAGGCTCTGTCGCAGCCAGCTGTATTAAAATCACTCTACTATTATTCTGACATTTCACATTCTTAAAACAAAGTGTTGAGCCTAACTGACCTTAAGACAGGAAATTATTACTAGGATTAAATGTCAGGAATTGTGAAAAACTGAGTTTAAATGTAATTGGCTAAGGTGTATGTAAACTTCCAACTTCAACTGTATCTCTGTGATGCAGTCTGACTGCCCTCTACCTCTCACACTGAACAATTTTGTGACCAAAGTAAACAACAAAAAAAAGAAATGATAAATCACCAAAACAAGATAAATTACCTAAAAAACTATGGAAAAATACATGAGCACCTAAATATTATGGGCAGAAAACGTCGTTCATTGAAGTTGATGGGTCATTTATAACAAAACCTTTTGATACAGCAAATCACTTCAAATCACTACTTCACTGGTAAAGCAGACAAACTGAGAAGTGAAATGACAACATTGAACCATCAAATTTGTGCATTGAAGATTGAAAAATGAAATGAGAATTACGGTTTCGGAATTTGTGTGGAATTTGTGTGGAAAAAGTAGAAAAACGATTGTTATCGTTATCAATAATGATTCGCCATCAGGTATAGAAAACCTTGAAGGGAAACTATTCAGAACAGTAGCAGACAGTATTACCACCCTTATTTTCTATATCTTTAACTAAAGCTTTAATGAGTGTGTGTCCACAGGTGTGGAAGGAATCTAAATTTCACTGCCTAAAAATAGTAAAGCATCCTTTGCTGGCTCTAACAGCCGACCAACCAGTTTGCTGCCTGTTCTTAGTGAACTGATGGAGAAAATTGGGTTTTAAAGAAATAGAATGATATTTTTCAAAGAACAAGCTAACTAGTGACTTTCAGCATGCATATATGTAAGGACACTCAAAATGTACTGCATCGACTCAGACGACTGATGATCGGCTAAAATACATGGATAATAAAATGATAGTTGGAGCTGTATTGTTAGATTTCAATGCAGCCTTTGATGTTTTTGAAAAACTCACTTGCTATGGCTTTACATCACCTGCCATCACATGGAAAGTTATTTATCCAATAGAACCCAGAGAGTATTCTTCAAAATGGAAGCTTCTCTAACATCAGATATGTACAGAGCGGTGTCCCCCAGGGCAGTTCCCTTAGGCCATTACTCTTCTCTAATTTTACAGATAATTTGCCACTGGTCTTACAAGAAGCTAAAATGACTATGTATGTTGATGATTGCACACTCTACACATCAACACCTACAGCCAGTGAGCTCACTGAGACTCTTAGCAGGGAGTTAGTCAGTGTCCGAATGGGTCTTTAACAATAAAACTGGTCTGAAATACAATCAAAAGCATTGCATTTGGTTCAAAGCGTTCTTTTAGAACCTCAACTGGAGTTGTGCATAAAGGGTGTGACCATTGAACTCCCAAGGAGAAACATTGGATTGTCAGTTATCACGGTCAAGTCATATTGGCAGTTGTTGTGAAGATGGGGAGATGATCTTTTGTGTCAAAAACGCAGGACAACTGTATTAGCTGTTGAGGCTGTGATCTTGTCCCATCTTGATTACTGTCCGGTAACATGGTCAGCTGCAGCAGAGAAAGACCTGCAGCTGTCTCAAAACAGAGCAGCATGTCTTGCCCTTAACTGCACACACAACTAATATCAACATTTTATTTCTTATTATTTATCCTTTATTTAACTAGGCAAGTCAGTTAAGAACAAATTCTTATTTACAATGACGGCCTACACCGGCCAAACCCAGACAACGCTGGTCCAATTGTGCGCCGCCCTATGGGTCTCCCAATCACGGGCCGGTTGTGATACAGCCTGGATTCGAACCAGGGTGTCTGTAGTGACACCCTGACGCACTGAGATGCCGTGCCTTGGACCGCTGCGCCACTCGGGAGCACCACATGCATGATAGTCTTTCCATGGTTGAGGGTTGAAGAGAAATGTACTACTTCTCTTCTCGTCTTTTTAAAGAAACATTTGTGTAGAAAAAGGAGGAAGGGAAGCGCTACTAAAAGGTACACAATAGTACAATGTAGAAAATAGTTTTAAAAAAAATACAAATTTGAACCCTTGAATGAGTAGGTATGTCAGGTCGCAGATTGTAAATGAGAAGTTGTTCTCAACTAGCCTACCTAAATCAAATCAAATTTTATTTGTCACATACACATGGTTAGCAGATGTTAATGCGAGTGTAGCGAAATGCTTGTGCTTCTAGTTCCGACAATGCAGTAATAACCAACAAGTAATCTAACTAACAATTCCAAAACTACTGTCTTGTACACAGTGTAAGGGGATAAAGAATATGTACATAAGGATATATGATGAGTGATGGTACAGAGCAGCATAGGCAAGATACAGTAGATGGTATCGAGTACAGTATGTACAAATGAGATGAGTATGTAAACAAAGTGGCATAGTTTAAAGTGGCTAGTGATACATGTATTACATAAGGATACAGTCGATACACACACACCTGGTTAAATAAAGGTGTTCTCTACTAGCCTACCTGGTTAAATAAAGGTGTTCTCAACTAGCCTACCTGGTTAAATTAAGGTGTTCTCAACTAGCCTACCTGGTTAAATTAAGGTGAAATAAAACATGTAAAAAATGTCCAAACCTTTGACTGGTACTGTATATCATTATTTGATTATTTGTCTATAACTTTTCTGTACTTTGTCATGTACTAGTACATTTTATGTGGACCCCAGGAAGACTAGCTGCTACATGGGCAGTAGTTAATGGGGAACCAACTAAACTAGACAGACATGGACCTCTATCTCCCTCTAGTGGAGACAACTGGGAATACAATGATGTGCAGGTGGTAAACATGGACACTTCCAGAAATACTGTCTGCCATGAGACTCCATATGATTAGGACCTCACAGATTTGTGGAGTAATTAATTTTTTTCCTTCATTTCCTACAGCAGTATAGTAGTGTAGAGAAGTAAGTAAACAATTCAAATGTGTGATTGACTCTATTCCTGGAGACTAGCAGTAATTACATGAATCATAAATCTCCATCTTATGACGATCATAACTTGTAATGTTTGGTGCCTGCTCAACATGCGTGTTATTCTACTGGGTACTTAGCGTAGCCAATCAGAGAGAACGCAACAGCAAGACAATCAGAGGCTCTGGATGTCTCTGTCACATAGAAGTATTTTGTCTAAATGTAAAAGCTTTTCCCCTGTACAGTCAGTATTCCCCTGTACAGTCAGTCAGTATTCCCCTGTACAGACAGTCAGTATGCCCCTGTACAGACAGTCAGTATGCCCCTGTACAGACAGTCAGTATGCCCCTGTACAGACAGTCAGTATGCCCCTGTACAGACAGTCAGTATGCCCCTGTACAGACAGTCAGTATTCCCCTGTACAGTCAGTATTCCCCTGTACAGACAGTCAGTATGCCCCTGTACAGACAGTCAGTATTACCCTGTACAGACAGTCAGCATGTGTATTGTGTGGAACTCAGGAGAGTCTCTGTGTGTGTTTATAATGTACCTTGCCACATCTTGTGAGCTGTTGGTCCTTGCAGCCTCCAGAAGTGCATCACCTGGAAAGAAGACTCATGTCCTTTAAGTATCTTTAGCAGAGTGTGTGTACACACACACACACACACACACACACACACACACACCTTTCGTATCAGAGTCCTTCTTGAGGCAGAAGGCCATGGCTGCAGCGGACAGTACCCCAGCAGAGGCCAGTGCGTAAGGGCGGCTGCTCCCGCTCTGTCCCCCGGTCCTTTCCCCGCTCTGTTCCCAGTACAGGTTGTTGTTGTTGCGTCCCTTGGAAGCCAGAGAGGCCCAGGAGCTCCTGCGACCCTGGAGATTAGAGAGCCACCTGGGGGCCAGATGGTGATACTGTATGGCCAGGCTCACACTCTGGCCTTTCGCCTCCTCGCTCAGAATTCCTCTACGGGAGACACGGGAGGTAGAAACGATGGGGTTCCGGTTGGCGTCCGCTTTATCGAGGATGAGGTGGTTCCTCGCGGCGTCCTTTGTGCTTGTCTGGAGCACACGGCACGGGGAAAGGCTGCGCGACCTTCGCATGAAGATCCGCGGTGGAACCGAAGACAACATTGCGGGAAAACACGCGAACCGTGCAACGTTAAGCCTGATGATAGTACTTACTTGCAACGACAACACCTTTAATTGAAGTCTACTGACGTTATTCCGCCTACAGACCGTTATTTATCTGGTGATGGTTGACAGCAGCGACAGAACAAAAACAACCGCAGCATGGGATGTCACTGGAACATGAACTGCATCATGGGAATAATAGTTTTTTTCAGAAACTAACTGGCTCCACTTCCTGGTATCACAGAGGCTACTCCACCACCTCTTATGAAGGTTAACTCTGGATTTATTCTTGGTCTTAAAATGTTCCACACACAAGTTAATCTAAATCAATCCCCACATGAAAAAAAATCAGTTTGTTCTGCTTTATAACAAACAAAACAACTTTCTCCTTCGCTATGATTCGCCACCAGATGGCGTTCAGATTCTGTGGCACTGCGGAGGCTGGATAACGCCACAAACACGTGTTGTGTCGCAGCAGTCAGCAGAGTCACTAGGCCAAATACAAGCACGAATAGCCTATAGTGGCTGGCGCTAGCCAAAAGTGAGTGAACTGCTGGGGAAATCTTCAGGAGATGCGGTATTTAATTTTCCATAGGGAGACGAGAATATTGAATAGAATTGAGACCTTCCTTCTCACTGGTTTACACTCCAGTCCAGTTGGTGGCGGTGATGCACCTTAAAGTTGGTTGTCAACCACTATATAAAATCCCCAGAAGAAGAAGAAGAACGCTGGCCACCAGTTAGTTAGACACAATGTGGGAGCTTAGGAAATGTACCTTGTACATTCAATAGGAAAACATAATATATTTGTTGGAGACATCTATAACCCAGGGTCAACCATTTGATCACTTACAACATTCAAATGTAAATTTACAGATCAACCTTTAATGTAGGCTACATATCACAAGACTCATCACAGTTGATCATCACCTCGTAAAATGTATTTTCTTTGCCTTTTGTATTTTTCAGAATAGCTCCTGTTTTCCCCAGTCCATTCACCATGACAGCACAGACACATGCCATGCTGCTATTTGACCATATGACCTCACCTGAGAGACTGAAAAAACAGTCTTGCTGTGAAATCCAAAATTCCTAAGAAGTTGCTGTTTGCAGTAATCCCAAATCCCTACAATGTTAATGTAGGGGCGGCCCTATAGCCTAATCCTTAGAGGAGAAATCACATGCAGAGAGCATTGTTCATTTGCTGGTCTCTTGAGAAACTTTTGACAAAGGCTATGGGGCTGTTCTGGCCAATGTTTGAAATATTAAGAAAAAATAAGATAATTTAAACATACATAGTTTGCTCTGTTTATTTTATTTAACCTTTATTAACGCTCTAACCACTAGGCTACCCTGCCACTCTGTGTGCTTGCTTCAGTGTAAATACCTGAGAGAGTCACTACCAGGTGTGGATGAGAGAACATGGCAATTCCAAGAGAGGGAAATAGTTTTCCTTTTCAGAGTTTAAAAAGTTTAGACATTTTTCTCCACCTGGGGAGAGAAAGCACCTGTGGCGTTCATCCAAACACACACGTACACATCTCATTCCGCCAAACACAAAACCATAGCTCAAAGCCCAGAGGAAATGTGTCACTATTGCTTTACTGCCTTACCACTTCTTAAAGGAACTCTGTTCTGTTCCCAGACTAATAAATATAAAGTCATTAAAACTCTGTTCTGTTCCCAGACTAATAAATATAAAGTCATTAAAACTCTGTTCTGTTCCCAGACTAATACATATAAAGTCATTAAAACTGTGGCCTACCCAGGCCTGATATAAGACACCAGACTAATACATATAAAGTCATTAAAACTGTGGCCTACCCAGGCCTGATATATAAGACACCAGACTAATAAATATAAAGTCATTAAAACTGTGGCCTACCCAGGCCTGATATAAGACACCAGACTAATAAATATAAAGTCATCAAAACTGTGGCCTACCCAGGCCTGATATATAAGACACCAGACTAATAAATATAAAGTCATTAAAACTGTGGCCTACCCAGGCCTGATATAAGACACCAGACTAATAAATATAAAGTCATTAAAACTCTGTTCTGTTCCCAGACTAATAAATATAAAGTCATTAAAACTGTGGCCTACCCAGGCCTGATATAAGACACCAGACTAATACATATAAAGTCATTAAAACTGTGGCCTACCCAGGCCTGATATAAGACACCAGACTAATACATATAAAGTCATTAAAACTCTGTTCTGTTCCCAGACTAATAAATATAAAGTCATCAAAACTGTGGCCTACCCAGGCCTGATATAAGACACCAGACTAATAAATATAAAGTCATTAAAACTGTGGCCTACCCAGGCCTGATATAAGACACCAGACTAATACATATAAAGTCATTAAAACTGTGGCCTACCCAGGCCTGATATAAGACACCAGACTAAGGGACTTATTCAGACATTAAATATCGGAGACAAGTGGCGTATTATCCCATTGGAGATGTCTTTCTTTGTAAGGAATTTACTTTAAGGCTTAAAGACACTTGCCCGTTCCGGCAAGTCAGGACTATTTTTGGGTTGCCCGAAGAGTTCCATCATTTATGGAATTATTTGCTGTCGGGCAAGTTGAGCCTGCTCTGAGAATATTGTATTCCTGTGCTGATCTTTCCGATTCCCCCTTACCTGTACATTCTAATAAACAAGGATTCCAAAAGGGTTCTTCAGCTGTCCCCATAGAATAACCCTTTTTGGTTCCAGGTAGAACTATTTTGGATTCCATGTAGAACCCTCTGTCGAAAGGATAGCACCTTCTTTTCTAAAATTGTAGGTGAAAAGGATGACACCATATGGCGCTTCAGCATGTAAATAGCTCATTTACATTTGCGCCTGCAAAAAGGGTTATCCTATGGGGACATCCGAAGAACCCTTTAGGAATCCTCGTTTCTAAGAATGTACACCATAAGGGGGAATCAGAAAGATCAGAACATAAATTATTTTAATTTTGGTTGTTACAAAATTCTCAGAGCAGGCTCAACTTCACCAGCAGCATACCACCCTGCATACCACTGCTGGCTTGCTTCTGAAGCTAAGCAGGGTTGGTCCTGGTCAGTTCCTTTGATGGGAGACCAGATGCTACTGGAAGTGGTGTTGGAGGGCCAGTAGGAGGCACTCTTTCCTCTGGTCTAAAAAAAATGTCCCAATTCCCAATGGTAGTGATTGGGGACACTGCCTGTAGATGGAAGTTAAGCTAGCCTGTTGATGGAAGTTAAGCTAGCCTGTTGATGGAAGTTAAGCTAGCCTATTGATGGAAGTTAAGCTAGCCGCTAACCTAGTACTATTCAGACTGGGCTAGTAGAAAATGTATCAAACGTACCTGGCTGGCCAGTTCCCAAAATCCTTAGAGGGAAATCCACTCAAATCTTTCGGGTATTTCTTTCATGAGTCCACTCCTTGATACAGTCCTGAAAACTTTTGGGTATTTATTTCATTAGTCCACTCCTTGACACAGTCCTGAAATGTTTTGGGTATTTCTTTCATGAGTCCACTCCTTGACACAGTCCTGAAATGTTTTGGGTATTTATTTCATTAGTCCACTCCTTGATACAGTCCTGAAATGTTTTGGGTATTTCTTTCATTAGTCCACTCCTTGATACAGTCCTGAAATGTTTTGGGTATTTCTTTCATTAGTCCACTCCTTGATACAGTCCTGAAATGTTTTGGGTATTTCTTTCATGAGTCCACTCCTTGATACAGTCCTGAAATGTTTTGGGTATTTCTTTCATGAGTCCACTCCTTGATACAGTCCTGAAATGTTTTCAATGTCAGCAGTCAATTTATCCAGATATTTTGCATCATCTTGATAATGTGGCCAGTGACATTTAGCTTCTTAAAAGTCTAATATCTTGAATTCTAGACTGCTGACGTGTGAAACATTTTGAGACCGTGTCAACAACGGACTAATGAAATAAACGTTTCCGCCCCGTCTGAAAAGTACTAGCTTCGGGCTAGCTGCTAGCTGCTAGCTTAACTTCCACCCCTTTATTAATACCAAACCATATTTTCTCTTCTCATCTTAGTCAAACAGGGATGGATATGTGAATGACGAATAAACTTGCATGAAACCAAAGTTATGGTTCTGTTCTTGGGCAGGTGTGTGTGTGTGTACAGCTGTGTTGGGTCAGTGCAGTGCCACTGTTGACAGAAGTGCTTTGCAGCCATATCTGAGTGTAGGCTATTGGTCTGTACATCGCCATATCTGAGTGTAGGTTACTGGTCTGAGTGTAGGTTACTGGTCTGAGTGTAGGTTACTGGTCTGAGTGTAGGTTACTGGTCTGTACATCGCCATAGGTGAGTGTAGGCTACTGGTCTGTACATTGCCATAGGTGAGTGTAGGCTACTGGTCTGTACATCGCCATAGGTGAGTGTAGGCTACTGGTCTGTACATCGCCATAAGTGAGTGTAGGCTACTGGTCTGTACATCGCCATAGGTGAGTGTAGGCTACTGGTCTGAGTGTAGGCTACTGGTCTGAGTGTAGGCTACTGGTCTTGTTTCACGTTTCTAAAGTAGCCTAAAGGCATTCTCCCAATAGCCATATCCCACAATAATGGTTATATTGTTGAAATTGCAAGAAAAATAGTGAGAAAATAAACGACAACAGCAGAAAAGGGTGGAGGTAGGGAGGAGAGTAAACGTCAGCTTATTGGACCAGGCACGCTGCTGATATCTGGTCCCTGATACAGGGACATGTGTGCGTCCGTCTGAGTGTGTGTAACAGTTATAACTTTAGACCGTCCCCTCGCCCATACCCGGGCGCGAACCAGGGACCCTCTGCACACATCAACAACAGTCACCCTCGAAGCATCATTACCCATCGCTCCACAAAAACCGCGAACCTTGCAGAGCAAGGGGAACCACTACTTCAAGGTCTCAGAGTAAGTGACGTTACGGATTGAAACGCTATTTAGCGCGCACCACCGCTAACTAGCTACCCGTTTCACATCCGTTACATGTGCACGAAGCCGAGTGGGCGGTTGTCAATCTGGTATTGCTTATCTGTGTGTCTCCAACGCTTTCCTCTATTCGTCACACTGCACCATCCAACGACGACGTCGAGTGACCATAGGGGGGCACACAGCGACGCAGGGGAACTGAAATGTAAACGCGCAACAATTGATCATAACCATCCGACTTGTCAGCCTCTCATCTCCAGTGGAGTCGCGGTGAGACAGCGGACACATATGTCTCACTTATATAGCTGCTGTGGACCATATTGAGCTGAAATTGATTCACGCCAGAGGGTCAATAATGTTATAAGATAAACACCGGAAAGCTTCCACTCACGTGTTTGTATAGTTTCTATGAAAACTGTAGATTTTTGTATTTTTATACCCGTGTTTTTGTGCGTTCTTCGTGTTTGTTCAGCAACTCTCCTTTCTAAACACACATCATCACAATACGCGGATTGCGTGCTCAGTGTGTGTGATAAAGAAATTACATTATAGGAATAATTCACTCAGAGGATAAGAGGTGTAACGTTACGTCGTTTAGCTCAGTCACTCCTCACCGGCGCCCGTTCGTCCCAGTCTGCTTCGGGTCTCTCCGCCATCGGGAGTTTCCCTACCTCGGTTTGGTCGGATCGTTGTTCTTCCCAGTGAACTGCAGAAGAGCGAGCTCGCGCTACCCGGTAAAAGATTATGTCGGTGTTGATCCCGGATGACCGGGCATTCAGCAGCTTCAAGGAGGAGTGCGGGAGTGAGGAGGGCTGGAGTCTGACCTACAATAAGACGGACATGACAGTGTGGACTCAGACTATAGGAGGAGACGAGGAGAAGTCACTCCACAAGATTAAGGTGAGAACAGGGTAGGCCGGTACTCAGGTGAATGGAAAAATGTGAGGAATAGAGGACATCATATGGGTTACCTCGGTCACACAGTCCCATAGCACACGTCATAATGTCCTAAACTGAAACCCTTTCATAATATTACACAAAGGAGGGAAAGGAAGTGTTATTTACAGGGAAAAAAGGAAATCTAGATTGTTAAAGTATTGGGCCAGGGCCAGGGTCAGGTGTGTGCTGCATGTATCCGGGTCTGTGGCAGGACAGCGGACAAACAGGTGTTCTCACATGGAGTTGTTTGAGGAAGGGAGGTGGAGGGGAGGTGGAGGGGAGGGGACATTGAAGGTGAAAGAGGAAATGTGTGTACTGTACACATGATTAATCAGCTCTGACGTCACTCTAGTGTAAACTCAGGTGTGTGTGTGTGTGTGTGTGTGATGTAAGAAACTGCAGGTGAGAGTCTTGTTCCGTTTCCCACAGAGATTCCTGTTCTGCAACCTGTGAGTGCAGGTACATTAACTGACACATTCTTTTTGACAGACATGACCGTCAGTTGTGGCACCTGGTGGGGTAGTGGTCATAGAGAAGGAAACATATGGTAGGTAGGCAGTAAACCTGTTTCATTAGCTGTCATCTATCTGTCTCTAAGTGTCCGTTTGCCTGATTTGTCACAGAGTGCGTAATGTCACAGAGTAGGTAATGTCACAGAGTGGGTAATGTCACAGAGTGGGTAATGTCACAGCGCGGGTAATGTCACAGCGTGGGTAATGTCACAGAGTGGGTAATGTCACAGAGTGGGTAATGTCACAGCGTGGGTAATGTCACAGTGTGGGTAATGTCACAGTGTGGGTAATGTCACAGAGTGGGTAATGTCACAGTGTGGGTAATGTCACAGAGTGGGTAATGTCACAGTGTGGGTAATGTCACAGCGTGGGTAATGTCACAGCGTGGGTAATGTCACAGAGTGGGTAATGTCACAGCGTGGGTAATGTCACAGCGTGGGTAATGTCACAGAGTGGGTAATGTCACAGTGTGGGTAATGTCACAGCGTGGGTAATGTCACAGCGTGGGTAATGTCACAGTGTGGGTAATGTCACAGCGTGTATAATGTCACAGCGTGGGTAATGTCACAGAGTGGGTAATGTCACAGTGTGGTTAATGTCACAGCGTGAGTAATGTCACAGAGTGGATAATGTCACAGAGTGGATAATGTCACAGAGTGGGTAATGTCACAGAGTGGGTAATGTGTGCTTAAGGAGAGGCCGTGTCTCTCTCTGCACTCATAGCCATAGGGGATAAAGGTGTGAGACTGTGTGTTTGTGTTTTTGCTCAGTTAAGAGAGGGCAGGATACACTGATGGGAGTAGCCCTCAAACCCATTACATCCTTGTGTGTGTCTCTCTAAACCCTGATGTGTTCCCACTGAGGGGGCTGTTGTAGTGTTCTCACTGAGGGGGCTGTTGTAGTGTTCCCACTGAGGGGGCTGTTGTAGTGTTCTCCCTGAGGGGGCTGTTGTAGTGTTCCCACTGAGGGGGCTGTTGTAGTGTTCTCCCTGAGGGGGCTGTTGTAGTGTTCTCCCTGAGGGGGCTGTTGTAGTGTTCCCACTGAGGGGGCTGTTGTAGTGTTCCCACTGAGGGGGCTGTTGTAGTGTTCTCACTGAGGGGGCTGTTGTAGTGTTCTCCTCTCCCTGAGGGGGCTGTTGTAGTGTTCCCACTGAGGGGGCTGTTGTAGTGTTCTCCTCTCCCTGAGGGGGCTGTTGTAGTGTTCTCACTGAGGGGGCTGTTGTAGTGTTCTCACTGAGGGGGCTGTTGTAGTGTTCCCACTGAGGGGGCTGTTGCAGTGTTCTCCTCTCCCTGAGGGGGCTGTTGTAGTGTTCCCACTGAGGGGGCTGTTGTAGTGTTCTCCTCTCCCTGAGGGGGCTGTTGTAGTGTTCTCACTGAGGGGGCTGTTGTAGTGTTCCCACTGAGGGGGCTGTTGTAGTGTTCTCCTCTCCCTGAGGGGGCTGTTGTAGTGTTCTCACTGAGGGGGCTGTTGTAGTGTTCCCACTGAGGGGGCTGTTGTAGTGTTCCCACTGAGGGGGCTGTTGTAGTGTTCTCCTCTCCCTGAGGGGGCTGTTGTAGTGTTCTCACTGAGGGGGCTGTTGTAGTGTTCCCACTGAGGGGGCTGTTGTAGTGTTCCTACTGAGGGGGCTGTTGTAGTGTTCCCACTGAGGGGGCTGTTGTAGTGTTCTCCCTGAGGGGGCTGTTGTAGTGTTCTCCCTGAGGGGGCTGTTGTAGTGTTCTCCTCTCCCTGAGGGGGCTGTTGTAGTGTTCCCACTGAGGGGGCTGTTGTAGTGTTCTCCTCTCCCTGAGGGGGCTGTTGTAGTGTTCCCACTGAGGGGGCTGTTGTAGTGTTCTCCCTGAGGGGGCTGTTGTAGTGTTCCCACTGAGGGGGCTGTTGTAGTGTTCCCACTGAGGGGGCTGTTGTAGTGTTCTCACTGAGGGGGCTGTTGTAGTGTTCTCCCTGAGGGGGCTGTTGTAGTGTTCCCACTGAGGGGGCTGTTGTAGTGTTCCCACTGAGGGGGCTGTTGTAGTGTTCCCACTGAGGGGGCTGTTGTAGTGTTCTCACTGAGGGGGCTGTTGTAGTGTTCTCACTGAGGGGGCTGTTGTAGTGTTCTCCTCTCCCTGAGGGGGCTGTTGTAGTGTTCTCCCTGAGGGGGCTGTTGTAGTGTTCTCCCTGAGGGGGCTGTTGTAGTGTTCCCACTGAGGGGGCTGTTGTAGTGTTCCCACTGAGGGGGCTGTTGTAGTGTTCTCACTGAGGGGGCTGTTGTAGTGTTCTCACTGAGGGGGCTGTTGTAGTGTTCTCCTCTCCCTGAGGGGGCTGTTGTAGTGTTCCCACTGAGGGGGCTGTTGTAGTGTTCCCACTGAGGGGGCTGTTGTAGTGTTCCCACTGAGGGGGCTGTTGTAGTGTTCCCACTGAGGGGGCTGTTGTAGTGTTCTCACTGAGGGGGCTGTTGTAGTGTTCCTACTGAGGGGGCTGTTGTAGTGTTCCCACTGAGGGGGCTGTTGTAGTGTTCTCCTCTCCCTGAGGGGGCTGTTGTAGTGTTCTCACTGAGGGGGCTGTTGTAGTGTTCTCCTCTCCCTGAGGGGGCTGTTGTAGTGTTCTCACTGAGGGGGCTGTTGTAGTGTTCTCACTGAGGGGGCTGTTGTAGTGTTCCCACTGAGGGGGCTGTTGTAGTGTTCTCCTCTCCCTGAGGGGGCTGTTGTAGTGTTCTCACTGAGGGGGCTGTTGTAGTGTTCTCCCTGAGGGGGCTGTTGTAGTGTTCCCACTGAGGGGGCTGTTGTAGTGTTCCCACTGAGGGGGCTGTTGTAGTGTTCTCACTGAGGGGGCTGTTGTAGTGTTCTCACTGAGGGGGCTGTTGTAGTGTTCCCACTGAGGGGGCTGTTGTAGTGTTCCTACTGAGGGGGCTGTTGTAGTGTTCTCCTCTCCCTGAGGGGGCTGTTGTAGTGTTCTCACTGAGGGGGCTGTTGTAGTGTTCTCACTGAGGGGGCTGTTGTAGTGTTCCCACTGAGGGGGCTGTTGTAGTGTTCTCCTCTCCCTGAGGGGGCTGTTGTAGTGTTCTCACTGAGGGGGCTGTTGTAGTGTTCTCCTCTCCCTGAGGGGGCTGTTGTAGTGTTCTCACTGAGGGGGCTGTTGTAGTGTTCTCACTGAGGGGGCTGTTGTAGTGTTCTCCTCTCCCTGAGGGGGCTGTTGTAGTGTTCTCCTCTCCCTGAGGGGGCTGTTGTAGTGTTCCTACTGAGGGGGCTGTTGTAGTGTTCTCCTCTCCCTGAGGGGGCTGTTGTAGTGTTCCTACTGAGGGGGCTGTTGTAGTGTTCTCCCTGAGGGGGCTGTTGTAGTGTTCCCACTGAGGGGGCTGTTGTAGTGTTCCCACTGAGGGGGCTGTTGTAGTGTTCCCACTGAGGGGGCTGTTGTAGTGTTCCCACTGAGGGGGCTGTTGTAGTGTTCCCACTGAGGGGGCTGTTGCAGTGTTCCCACTGAGGACTATAGCAGTAGAGAACAGTGACATGTAAAGAGGAATTGAAACCCGGGGAGAGGTCCATAGTGTTGTTATTATCAGCATCATTATCATCAACAATCTAATAGCCAGTAACCATTGGTCAGCCATATCATCAGCATTATACTGACACACACACACACACACACACACACACACACACACACACACACACACACACACACACACACACACACACACACACACACACACACACACACACACACACACACACACACACACACACACACTCACACTAAGGCAGCAGAGCTATCCTTCTGTATGTAAATGTGAACGGTGTGTGTGTCATATGTGGGTGGCTTGATAGTCTGTCAGACTGCTGGGTACCGTTTGGTCTTTCCCCAGCCCACACACACCCTGAGGACTGAGGGAACCCCTACTCACTGATGGTATACAGATACACACTCATCCCCTCTCATCCTTCTCTTCCACGTTCCTCTACCCGTGTCCAGCAGAACAGATGAGCTTTGACAGGCCTGGGGGGGGGGGGGGGGGGGGGGGGTAGACTGGGAAAAGGAGGAATGTTGGATTAAACACAGCAGCTGACTGTAGTGCAGTCTGATGCAGGGGGGAGGGTGTGTGTGTGTGTGTGTGTGTGTGTGTATCAGGTTAGAGGTCGTGTATCATGTGACTGTGAGCATGCAGTGTCTGGCCCACAGGACTCTTGTCAATGGACGGTTCACAAACACCATTCTCCATGTCTCTCTCTCTCTCAATTCAGTCGAAGGGGATTTATTGTCATGGGAAACATATGTTTACGTCGCCAAAGCAAGTGAACTAGATCATAAACCAAAGTGAAATAAACAATCAGAAATGAGCAGTAAACATCACAAAAGTTTCAAAGGAATAGAGACATTTCAAATGTCATTGTCTTTATACAGTGGTAGAACGATGTACAAATAGTTTAAGTACAAAAGGGAAAATAAAGAAATATCGATTGTATTTACAATGGTGTTTGTTCTTCACTGGTTGCCATTTTCTTGTGGCAACAGGTCACACATCTAGCTGCTGTGATTGCACACTGTGGTATTTCACTCAAATTGGATTTGTTTTCGAATTCTTTGTGGATCTGTGTAATCTGAGGGAAATATGTGTCTCTAATATGGTCATACATTTGGCAGGAGGTTAGGAAGTGCAGCTCAGTTTCAACCTCATTTTGTGGGCAGTGTGCACATAGCCTGTCTTCTCTTGAGAGCCATGTCTGCCCACGGTGGCCTTTCTCAATAGCAAGGCTATGCTCACTGAGTCTGTACATAGTCAAAGCTTTCCTTAAGTTTGGGTCAGTCACAGTGGTCAGGGATTCTGCCACTGTGTACTCTCTGTTTAGGGCCAAATAGCATTCTAGTTTGCTCTGTTTTTTGTTCATTCTTTCCAATGTGTCAAGTAATCATCTTTTTGTTTTCTCATGATTTGCTTGGGTCTAATTGTGTTGCAGTTGCTGTCCTGGGGCTCTGTGGGGTGTGTTTGTGTTTGGGAACCGAGGCCCAGGACCAGCTTGCTTAGGGGGACTCTTCTCCAGGTTCATCTCTCTGTAGGTGATGGCTCTGTGGGGTGTGTTTGTGTTTGTGAACAGAGCCCCAGGACCAGCTTGCTTAGGGGACTCTTCTCTAGATTCATCTCTCTGTAGGTGATGGCTTTGGTATGGAAAGTTTGGGAATCAATTCCTTTTAGGTGGTTGTAGAAGGCCCTTCTTGCCTTGTCTCTCAGATTGTTCACAGCTTTGTGGAAGGTACCTGTGGCGCTGATGTTTAGGCCGAGGTATGTATAGTTTTTTTGTGTGGTCTAGGGCAACGGTGTCGAGATGGAATTTGTATTTCTGGTCCTGGTGACTGGACCTTTTTTGTAACACCATTATCTTTGTCTTACTGAGATTTACAGTCAGGACCCAGGTCTGTCAGGGCCCAGGTCTGGCAGAATCTGTGCAGAAGATCTAGGTGCTGCAGTAGGCCCTCCTTGGTTGGTGACAGAAGCACCAGATCATCAGCAAACAGCAGACATTTGTCTCTCCTGTCCTCATCAGTAGAGGAGTATACTGAATGACTTTAACAGAATTACAGTGATGTCTTCTCTCTCCCTCCCTCTCTTTTTTCCTCTCCTGTTTCAATCTGCCCTGCGGACACAATCACTCCATTATTCTCTCAGCTCCATTGTGACTTTTAAGTCCTTAGTCCAACACACACACACACACACACACACACACACACACACACACACACACACACACACACACACACACACACACACACACACACACACACACACACACACACACACACACACACACACACTCACACACACACACACAGCTCATTCCTACAAACACAGACCCACAAGGCTGTTGATAGGTAGTGCACTGCTTTTGGTCTGGGTTATCCCCATGTAGCTGGGGTTAAAAGTAGTGCCCTCTATGGCTTTCTCCACTCCCCTATCTTCTGTCTGTGTTGTTGTGGTGTGGAGTCTTCCCCTGGCTGAGGTAACCATGGAGATGGCGCTACTCTAGGGCAGTTTTGCAGGCCACTGGTGTGTGTGCTCTCACTTTTTAAGAGCCTGACGTTGTGCCCATGGTTTTACTATTAAACTGCCCCTCCCCCACCCCACAAACACACACACACACATACACACAAGTGTGTGTTTGGTCAAATAACGGTAGGTTTGTGTGTGTGTGTATGACTGTGTGTGTTGACTAGTTATTAAATGTGTCTCTCCTGCAGTGTCGGATGGCGTGTAAGGACGTGCCAGCTGAGACCATGTACGATGTTCTCCATGACATCGAGTACCGGAGGAAATGGGACGCGAACGTCATCGAAACCTTCGACATCGGAAAACTCACTGTTAACGCAGACGTGGGCTACTACTCCTGTACGACACACACGCACACACACACGCACGCACGCACGCACACACACACACACACACACACACACACACACACACATATTCAGTGTGTGTATGTTAATGAGGCTCCTCCTCGTCTGTGTCTAGGGAAGTGTCCCAAGCCGCTGAGGAACCGTGACGTCATCACGCTGCGCTCTTGGCTGCCCACTGGCAGTGATTACATCATCATGAACTACTCTGTCAAACATGCTGTAAGTATAAACATGTACAGGGAGAGAGTATCCTGGTCCAGAACCCTGTACTATACCTTCTCCCTCAGGGCTATCCAACCCTGTTCCTATACTATAACTCTAACTATAACTGGTTGTGTGATGCTCTACAGGGAGAAACAGAAGAGAACAGACCTGAAGCCTAGTCTCCCTCAGGGCTCTCCAACCCTGTTCCTGTACTATACCTTCTCCCTCAGGGCTATCCAACCCTGTTCCTATACTATAACTCTAACTATAACTGGTTGTGTGATGCTCTACAGGGAGAAACAGAAGAGAACAGACCTGAAGCCTAGTCTCCCTCAGGGCTCTCCAACCCTGTTCCTGTACTATACCTTCTCCCTCAGGGCTATCCAACCCTGTTCCTATACTATAACTCTAACTATAACTGGTTGTGTGATGCTCTACAGGGAGAAACAGAAGAGAACAGACCTGAAGCCTGGTCTCCCTTGACGTCAGTGGGAAAATGCTACAGTGGGACTGTCCACTCTATTTAAATGAACATGTCTTGGAGTATCTTCACTGGTTGTGTTTGTCTACGTAGGTGCAGTTTGATAAAGGTGTGTCGTGTGTGTGTCACGTGTTTAAATGTGTGTTTAAGTGGACTATTTGCTCACTTTAGTAAGATTGTATTTGGTTAAATAATCCTCTGGCATTTGAATAAAGCTTTATTGGTCCGTGCCACTGCTAATGCTGGACAAAGCCTGTGTGTGCGCTGGATAGGGCAGTGGTAGCTCCGGGTTAGATCACTCAGACAGTACAGTGGCTCAGTGCCAAACTGAAAATGTATCTCCTTCCAATCTGTCCTTCAGAATCTGTCCTTCAGGACCTTTGAGAAGTTGAAAGCAAGATGGTAGAACCTTGACTTGAGCTTATTGGAGGAGCCTTCTAGAACCCTTATAATACCACTCTCCTTTCTCCTGTTCAATCAGACCTGACAAGACTAGTCACCTAGGGCAGAAAGGTAGGGGATAACGGTTTGGTTTGGAATTAGGCCCACATGCTGTGGTTGTTTTTCTGCCCAGTGGAAGAAGACAGCGAGATCGAGGCATCCTGTCTAGAAGGAAGCACTCAACATGTTTCTCTTTCTTTTTCTCTCTCTCTCTCTTGTGTGCTGTGTGTGTGTGAGTGAGTGATCAATGTTAAGTGGAAAACTCACGCGACTGCTGCTGCTGTAAGCTTACACACGCAAACACTCAACAAACCTGCAAGACACGATAAAGAACAACATACATACAAAACATCCACACAAACATAGCTACTTTTCTCACATTGAGTTTAGTGAGGGTTATTGGGTTTAGTGGGAGGTGAGGGTTATTGGGTTTAGTGGGAGGTGAGGGTTATTGGGTTTAGTGGGAGGTGAGGGTTATTGGGTTTAGTGGGAGGTGAGGGTTATTGGGTTTAGTGGGAGGTGAGAGTTATTGGGTTTAGTGGGAGGTGAGGGTTATTGGGTTTAGTGGGAGGTGAGAGTTATTGGGTTTAGTGGGAGGTGAGGGTTATTGAGTTTAGTGGGAGGTGAGGGTTATTGAGTTTAGTGGGAGGTGAGAGTTATTGGGTTTAGTGGGAGGTGAGGGTTATTGGGTTTAGTGGGAGGTGAGGGTTATTGGGTTTAGTGAGAGGTGAGGGTTATTGGGTTTAGTGGGAGGTGAGGGTTATTGGGTTTAGTGGGAGGTGAGGGTTATTGGGTTTAGTGGGAGGTGAGGGTTATTGGGTTTAGTGAGAGGTGAGGGTTATTGGACGAGACATGGTCAGATGACAGAGCTGTAGATCTACAGGAGAGGAGAGAGAATCACTTTACCCCTCCAGAATATATATTACTTTGTGCATTAAACTCTTGGTAAGTGAATATCATATTTTAAATTTAAACTCTGTTTAAGTGCAGGGCAGTTCATAATTTTTTTAAATTCAAATTCATTTTGATTGAATTGCTTTGGATATTTGCATGTGTTAAGGGTGTGTACTGGAGGCGAAGTCAGGTGCAGGAGAGCAGAGTGTCGTTAACAGTCACACTTTTCATTCCGGTCCAAACGAAAGCACATATGTACATAAAACGTGCCCAAAACACAGAACATTAACAGAAGTCTGGCGTGTAACAATACCCACATAACATCAAAACAATCACACACAAAGACCTGGAGGGGAACAGAGGACTAAATACATGCAGTGTGATTAGAGGATGAAAACCAGGTGTGTATGGAAACAAGACAAAACAAATGGAATATGAAAAATAGAGCGGCGATGGCTAGAAAGCCGGTGACGTCGATCGCCGAACGAACAAGGAGAGGAGCCGACTTCGGCGGAAGTCATGACAGCATGTTATGGCTGTATTGTGCACTCATGCAAAACAAACGCAAATATCTGCAGTCAATTGTATTTACAGCAATTGAACCTAGTGTCGGTGGTTGAGACCATTTCCTCAGATAGGGGTGTTCTGTGCTAACTAGGGCTGTTCCACTGTTCCTGTAGAAATACCCGCCAAAGAAGGACATGGTACGAGCTGTGTCCATCCAGACTGGCTACCTGATCCAGAGCCACGGACCGAACCACTGCACTCTTACCTACCTGGCACACGTGGACCCAAAAGGTAATACACACAAGACTCAGTGGAGGTTTCTGAGGGGAGGACGGCTCATAGTAATGGCTGGAATGGAGTCAATGGAATGGTATGAATCACATGGAAACCACATGTTTGATACCACTCCATTTTCTCCATTCCAGACATTATTATCAGTCGTCCTCTCAGGAGCCACCAGGTGGTTAATGTGCTTGGAGAGTTAATGAATGATTCATACTCAGGACCTTCTTTCAACAGAAATCACCATAGTAACTATGGATCTGTAGGACAGGGACAGTCCCGCATCTCTCTCTCTCATTCTCCATCTCTCTCTCTCGTTCCCCATCTCTCGTTCTCCATCTCTCTCTCACGTTCCCCATCTCTCGTTCTCCATCTCTCTCTCACGTTCCCCATCTCTCGTTCTCAATCTCTGTCTCTCATTTTCCATCTCTCGATCTCCATCTCTCTCTCACGTTCCCCATCTCTCGTTCTCCATCTCTCTCTCTCATTCTCCATCTCTCGATCTCCATCTCTCACTCTCTTTTGTTCTCCATCTCTCTCTCTCTTGTTCTCCATCTCTCTCTCTCTCTTGTTCTCCATCTCTCTCTCTCGTTCTCCATCTCTCTCTCTCTTTTGTTCTCTATCTCTCTCTCTCTTGTTCTCCATCTCTCTCTCTCTTGTTCTCCATCTCTCTCTCTCTCTTGTTCTCCATCTCTCTCTCTCTTGTTCTCCATCTCTCTCTCTCTCTTGTTCTCCATCTCTCTCAATTCAATTCAATTTACTTTATTGACATGGCAAGTTCATTATAACTCACATTGTCAAAGTATACATATAATAATAGTAGTAGTGGACATGGAATTACCATTAACAACAACAACAATATTAATGAGAACAACAATACATTAAAGCAATGGTAGTGGACCAGTGTCAACATGACTGAGAAGACACATGCCATGGTATGAAAGACAAAACAAAACAAGATGGGAAATATTATCCACATTACATTGCACTTTTCACTGGCTGTCCCTCAGGTTGTGGCAGGAGGACACATTTGGTTGCCAAAACTGCACATTTTGGCTTTTCACCCAGTAAATATTTCTTCATCTTTTATAGTTTCAAATTCTTTGTATTGAATTATAATTTTGGGAAAGAAATATTCTCTTAGGTCTGAGTATTTGTCACAGTGTAATAGGAAATGCAGCTCTGTCTCTACCTCTCCCCTGGAGCAAAGTGAGCACAGCCTGTCCTCTCTGGGCAGCCAGGTTTGTCTGTGACGACCGGTCTCTATAGCCAGACTGTCCTCTCTGGGCAGCCAGGTTTGTCTGTGACGACCGGTCTCTATAGCCAGACTGTCCTCTCTGGGCAGCCAGGTTTGTCTGTGACGACCGGTCTCTATAGCCAGACTGTCCTCTCTGGGCAGCCAGGTTTGTCTGTGACGACCGGTCTCTATAGCCAGACTGTCCTCTCTGGGCAGCCAGGTTTGTCTGTGACGACCGGTCTCTATAGCCAGACTGTCCTCTCTGGGCAGCCAGGTTTGTCTGTGACGACCGGTCTCTATAGCCAGACTGTGCTCTCTGGGCAGCCAGGTTTGTCTGTGATGACCAGTCTCTATAGCCAGACTGTCCTCTCTGGGCAGCCAGGTTTGTTTGTGATGACCAGTCTCTATAGCCAGACTGTGCTCTCTGAGTCTGTACCTAGTCAGTGTTTTCCTCAGTTTTCTATCAGTCACAGTGGTCAGATAGTCTGCCACCATGTACTGTCTGTTTAGAGACAAATAGCATTGAAGTTTACTTGGATTTTTTGTGGTGTCTTTCCAATAGGTGATATGTTTTTGTTTTGTGTTGATTTGGTTGGGCCAGATTTTCTGAGTGCTGTCCTGAAGCTCTATGGGATTGGTTTGGGTTGGTGAACTGAGCCTCAGAACCAGCTGGCTGAGGGGACTGTAGACATTGTAGAGCTGTGTGATGGAATGTTTTGGGGTCACTTGTTTTTAGATGGTTGTAAAATTTGATGGCTCTTTTTTCTATTCGAATGAGGAGGGGGTATTGGCCCAATTCTGCTCTACATGCCTTATTTGGAGTTTTTATTTGCACTTGCAATACAGTCTTGCCAAACTCTGCATGCAGTATTTCGATTGGATGTTTGTCCCATTTGGTGAATTCATTAATAGAGATTGGACCCCATACTTCACTGCCATATAGAGCAATTGGTTCTATAACTGATTGAAACATTTTGAGCCAGATTCTAATTGGAATTTCAATTTTGATGTTCCTTTTAATGGCATAGAATGCTCTTCTTGCTTTGTCTCTCAGCTCATTCACAGCCATGTGAAAGCTACCTGTGTTGCTGATATTTAGTCCTAGATATGTGTAGTTTCACAGCCATGTGAAAGCTACCTGTGTTGCTGATATTTAGTCCTAGATATGTGTAGTTTTTGGTGTGTTCTAATAGAACTGTGTCCAAATAGAATTTATATTTGTCATCCTGATTTCCGGACCTTTTTTTGGAATATCATTATATAAAGTTTTTTTAGGTTAACGATCAGAGCCCAGGTCTGATAGAACCTGTGGTTAACGATCAGAGCCCAGGTCTGACAGAACCTGTGGTTAACGATCAGAGCCCAGGTCTGACAGAACCTGTGAAGATGATCTAGGTGCTGCTATAACCCCTCTTTAGTGGGAGACAGCAGCACCAGGTCATCTGCGTACAGCAGACACTTGATTTCAGTGTTGTGTAGGGTGATACCAGGTGCTGCCGATTCTTCTAATGTTTTTGCCAATTCATTAATGTGTAGATGTTAAATAGTGTTGGACTTAATGGGCAGCCCTGTTTCGCTCCCCGTCCCTGAGAGAAGAAGTCTGTTTGCTTGTTGCCAATTTTAACTGCACATTTGTTTTTAGTGTACATTGATTTAATAGTATCATATGTTTTCCCTCCAATACCACTTTCTATTCGTTTAGAAAAAAGACCTTCGTGCCAAATTGAATCAAATGCTTTCTTGAAATATACAAAACACGAGTAGATTTTGCCTTTGTTTTGGTTTACTTGTTTATCAATTAGAGTGTGGAGGGTGTAAATGTGGTCTGTTGTACGATCATTTTTTTGAAATCCAATCTGGCTTCTTTTCAGGACGTTGTGTTCGTCAAGGAAATGATGTAGTCTGCTATTTATAATACTGCAGAGAATTTTCCCCAAGTTGCTGTTAACGCAAATTCCTCTGTAATTATTTGGGTCAAATTTGTCTCCATTTTTATAGATTGGTGTGATCAATCCCTGGTTCCAAATATCGGGGAAAATACCTGCAGTGAGGATATTGTTGAAGAGTTTGAGTATAGCCAATTTGTGGTCTGTACATTTGATCATTTCATTTAAAATAGCATCAGCACCACAGGCCTTTTTGGGTTGGAGACTGCATCGTTTTTCCAATAAATATTCTTCTGTAATTGGGGTATCCACAGGATTCTGATAGTCTTTGACTGCTGATTCAAGGATTTGTAATGTTTCTTGTATATCTTTTTGTTCTGGGCTCTTTGTTATATTGCTGTAGAGGTTTGCAAAGTGATTTCTCCACATATCCCCATTTTGGAAAGCCAATTCCTCATGATGAGGTGTGTTTAATTTATTCCAATTCTCCCAGAAGTGGTTTGATTCTACGGATTCCTCAATTCCATCCAGTTGATTTCTAATGTGCTGTTCCTTTTTTGTTCTTAGGGTGTGTTTGTGTTGCTTCAGTGTTTCCCCCTATTGAAGGTGTATATTTTTGTTGTCTGGTTCTCTGTGTTTTTGATTAGATATATTTCTCAATTACTTTCTTAGATTTTTGCAATTATTATCAAACCATTTTTCATTATCTGTTATTTCTGGTTTGCTCTTATGCTTCTTTAAATTAGCCAAGGAGGCTAATTTGACAAATATGAAGTTTATGTTCCAAACAGCCAAATTTACACCTTCGTTGCTGAAGGAGAATGTTAAGGCTAAAAAGTTGTCCAGGAAAGATTGCATTTTTGGGCTACTAATTGCTTTTTGGTAGATGTCTACTGTTTGCACTCCATCTATAGGCCTGTTTTGTACCATGTCATTTATTGGGCCGTGATGCTTCATGGTTGGGTTCTGCTCTTCTCAGATACACTGTGATTTTACTGTGGTCTGAGAGAGGTGTTAGTGGGCTGACTGTGAAGGCTCTGAGAGACTCTGGGTTTAGGTCGGTGAGGTACTAGTCTACAGTGCTGCTGCCAAGGGACGAGCTGTAGGTGTACCTACCAAAAGAGTCCCCTCTCAGCCTACCATTGACTATGTACACTCATTTGGTTGGTGGGGGCTGGGCCAGTTGCTCCTCTCACAGCCTGTGCGTAACTCTGCCTTCCGGGCTGTGGCTCCTCCAGGTGTGGGTCTGCAGTGGGGGGCAGGGGGGGGGGGGCCTCGTCTGGGTGGCTCTGAAGCTTTCTCTCTTGTTCTTGTTCTCTCTCTCGTTCTTGTTCTCTCTCTCTCGTTCTCCATCTCTCTTTCTCTCGTTCTCCATCTCTCTCTCTCTCGTTCTCCATCTCTCTCTCTCTTTCTCCATCTCTCTCTCGTTCTCCATCTCTCTCTCTCGTTCTCCATCTCTCTCTCTCTCTATCTCTCTCTCATTCTCCATTTCTCTCTCTCTCTCGTTCTCTCTCTCAATCTCCATCTCTCTCTCTCTTGTTCTCCATCTCTCTCTCTCTCTCTAGTTCTCCATCTCTCTCTCTCTCTCTCTCTCTCTCTCGTTCTCCATCTCTCTCTTGTTCTCCATCTCGCTCTCTCTCTCGTTCTCCATCTCTCTCTCTCTCGTTCTCCATCTCTCTCTCTCTCTCATTCTCCATCTCTCTCTCTCTCTCTCTCGTTCTCCATCTCTCTCTCTCTCATTCTCTCAATTCAATTCAATTCAATTCAAGGGCTTTATTGGCATGGTAAACATGTGTTAACATTGCCAAAGCAAGTGAGGTAGATAATATATAAAGTGAAATAAACAATAAAAATTAACAGTAAACATCACACATACAGAAGTTTCAAAACAATGAAGACATTACAAATGTCATATTATATATATATATATATATATATATATATATATATATATATATATATATATATATATATATATATATATATATATATATATATACAGTGTTTTAACAATGTACAAATGGTAAAGGACACAAGATAAAATAAATAAGCATAGATATGGGTTGTATTTACAATGGTGTGTGTTCTTCACTGGTTGCCCTTTTCTCGTGGCAACAGGTCACAAATATTGCTGCTGTGATGGCACACTCTGGAATTTCACCCAGTAGATATGGGAGTTTTTCAAAATTGGATTTGTTTTCGAATTCTTTGTGGATCTGTGTAATCTGAGGGAAATATGTCTCTCTAATATGGTCATACATTGGGCAGGAGGTTAGGAAGTGCAGCTCAGTTTCCACCTCATTTTGTAGGCAGTGAGCACATAGCCTGTCTTCTCTTGAGAGCCATGTCTGCCTACGCCGGCCTTTCTCAATAGCAAGGCTATGCTCACTGAGTCTGTACATAGTCAAAGCTTTCCTTAATTTTGGGTCAGTCACAGTGGTCAGGTATTCTGCCGCTGTGTACTCTCTGTGTAGGGCCAAATAGCATTCTAGTTTGCTCTGTTTTTTTGTTAATTCTTTCCACTGTGTCAAGTAATTATATTTTTGTTTTCTCATGATTTGGTTGGGTCTAATTGTGCTGCTGTCCTGGGGCTCTGTAGGGTGTGTTTGTGTTTGTGAACAGAGCCCCAGGATCAGCTTGCTTAGGGGACTCTTCTCCAGGTTCATCTCTCTGTAGGTGATGGCTTTGTTTTGGAAGGTTTGGGAATCGCTTCCTTTTAGGTGGTTATAGAATTTAACGGCTCTTTTCTGGATTTTGATAATTAGTGGGTATCGGCCTAATTCTGCTCTGCATGCATTATTTGGTGTTCTACGTTGTACACGGAGGATATTTTTGCAGAATTCTGCGTGCAGAGTCTCAATTTGGTGTTTGTCCCATTTTGTGAAGTCTTGGTTGGTGAGCGGACCCCAGACCTCACAACCGTAAAGGGCAATGGGCTCTATGACTGATTCAAGTATTTTTAGCCAAATCCTAATTGGTATGTTGAAATTTATGTTCCTTTTGATGGCATAGAATGCCCTTCTTGCCTTGTCTCTCAGATCGTTCACAGCTTTGTGGAAGTTACCTGTGGCGCTGATGTTTAGGCCGAGGTATGTATAGTTTTTTGTGTGCTCTAGGTCAATGGTGTCTAGATGGAATTTGTTTTTGTGGTCCTGGTGACTGGACCTTTTTTGGAACACCATTATTTTGGTCTTACTGAGATTTATTGTCAGGGCCCAGGTCTGACAGAATCTGTGCATAAGATCTAGGTGCTGCTGTAGGCCCTCCTTGGTTGGTGACAGAAGCACCAGATCATTAGCAAACAGCAGACATTTGACTTCGGATTCTAGTAGGGTGAGGCCGGGTGCTGCAGACTTTTCTAGTGCCCGCGCCAATTCGTTGATATATATGTTGAAGAGGGTGGGGCTTAAGCTGCATCCCTGTCTAACCCCACGACCCTGTGTGAAGAAATGTGTGTGTTTTTTTCCCATTTTAACCGCACACTTGTTGTTTGTGTACATGGATTTTATAATGTCGGTATGTTTTACCCTCAACACCACTTTCCATCAATTTGTATAGCAGACCCTCATGCCAAATTGATTCGAAGGCTTTTTTGAAATCAACAAAGCATGAGAAGACTTTGCCTTTGGTTTGGTTTGTTTGGTCTCTCTCTCTCTCTTGTTCTCCATCTCTCTCTCTCTCGTTCTCCATCTCTCTCTCTCTCTCCTGTTCTCCATCTCTCTCTCTCTCTCTCGTTCTCCATCTCTCTCTCTCTCTCTCTCTCTCTCTCTCTCTCTCTCATTCTCCATTTCTCTCTCTCTCTCGTTCTCTCTCATTCTCCATCTCTCTCTCTCTCTCTCTTGTTCTCCATCTCTCTCTCCATCTCTCTCTCTCTCGTTCTCCATCTCTCTCTCTCTCTCTCGTTCTCCATCTCTCTCTCTCGTTCTCCATCTGTCTCTCTCTCTCTCTCTCGTGCTCCATCTCTCTCTCTCGTGCTCCATCTCTCTCTCTCTCTCTCTCTCTCTTGTTCTCCATCTCTCTCTCTCTTGTTCTCGCTCTTGTTCTCTCTCTCAATTCAATTCAATTCAATTTGCTTTATTGGCATGACGTAACAATGTACATTTGCCAAAGCTTATTTTGGATATTTACAATATGAAAAAAAATGAGAATCAAACAACAGTAACCAAGGGTCAAAATAACCATATATTCAACAATAACAATAAGTATACAGTAGAGGACATGTGCAGGTTGATTGGTCTGTCAGACACTGTCCCTCAACTTATGGCAGGCAGCAATGAAGTGCGCTGCCAACCCACAGCTCTCTGCGTCCTCCCCCAACAGGACGGGTAGTCTACTCTCATCAGAGAGGTCTTAGAAACCTTGAATAAGGGTTTCAAATTTGGGGAAATGACACTCTCTAATTGTTTAATGTTTTTGACATTTTGTCAGGAAATGCAGCTCTGTCTCAGGTTCTGCTGTTGTGCAGTGGTTGCACAGCCTTTCCTCTACAGGGAGCCAGGTTCTGCTGTGGTGCAGTGGTTGTACAGCCTTTCCTCTACAGGGAGCCAGGTTCTGCTGTGGTGCAGTGGTTGCACAGCCTTTCCTACAGGGAGCCAGGTTTTCCTGTGTCTACCCTTCTCAATGGCAAGGCTGTGCTCACTGAGCCTGTGCTTTATCAAGGTTTTTCTAAGGTTTTGATCAGTAACCATGGTCAAATATTTAGCCACGGTGTACTGTCGATTTAGGGCCAGATTGCAGTGTATTTTTCTTTGTGTTTGTGTTTCCCAATAAGCAATGCAGTTTTGTTTTGACTGTGTTGTAATTTGGTTTATTCTGATTGATTGGATGTTCTGGTCCTGAGGCTTCAGTGTGTTAGTAGAACAGGTTTGTGAACTCAGCCCCAGGACCAGCTGGATGAGGGGACTGAGGCTTCAGTGCGTTAGTAGAACAGGTTTGTGAACTCAGCCCCAGGACCAGCTGGATGAGGGGACTGAGGCTTCAGTGTGTTAGTAGAACAGGTTTGTGAACTCAGCCCCAGGACCAGCTGGATGAGGGGACTGAGGCTTCAGTGTGTTAGTAGAACAGGTTTGTGAACTCAGCCCCAGGACCAGCTGGATGAGGGGACTGACGCTTCAGTGCGTTAGTAGAACAGGTTTGTGAACTCAGCCCCAGGACCAGCTGGATGAGGGGACTCTTTTCTTTGCTCAGCTCTTGGCATTGCAGGGCTTGGTAATGATATGAGAGGGGGTCACTGTATTTTAAATGTTTCCAAAACTTAATTGCTCTTTTTTGAGTTTTTATTATTAGTGGATATTGGCCTAATTCTGCCCTGCATGTATTGTTTGTAGTTTTCCTCTGGACATGTAGGAGAATCTTACAGAACTCTGCATGCAGGGTTTCAGTGGGGTGTTTGTCCCATTTGATTAAATCTTGTTTTGCAAGTGGACCCCACACCTCGCTGCCATAAAGTGCAATTGGTTCAATGACATATTCAATTAGTTTTAGCCAAATTTTAAAAGGTCTTTCAATTTGAATGAGCTTTTTAATGGCGTAGAATGCCCTGCGTGCTTTCTCTCTCTGTTCATTCACTGCCTCATTAAGGTTTCCAGTTTAGCTTAGTCTTAAACCTAAGTAATTGTAGTGTGTGCAATACTCTATATATTTTGTACCAATTGAGAAATTTGGTCTAATTTCCTGAGATCTGTATCTTCTCTGGCTAATCATAATTTTAGTATTTTTGGGGTTTACTGCCAGGGCCCAGGTCTGGCAGTACTGCTCGAGCAGGTCCAGGCTCTGCTGTAGGCCATGTGCTGTGGGTGACAGCAGGCATAGGTCATCTGCGAAGAGTAGGCATTTAACTTCTGAATTGTGGAGACTAACACCAGGGGCTGAGGATTTTTCTAGAATAGTGGCCAAGTCGTTGATGTAAATATTGAAGAGTACAGAGCTCAGATTGCAACCATGACGAAGGCCCCACCCCTGGTTAAAGAATTCAGTTATTTTCTTACCAATTTTAATGCTGCATGTATTGCCAGTATACATTGATTTGATTATGTCATATGTTTTACCCCCTACACCACTTTCAATAACTTTGTAGAACAGTCCTGTATTCCAAATAGAATCAAATGCTTTTTGGAAGTCGATAAAGCAAGCATATATTTTGGTATTATTTTGGTGGACATGTTTATCTATCAGGGTGTGTAGGGTGTAAACATGATCAGTTGTCCGATGTTTTGGTATAAATTCAATTTGGCTTTTACTCAAGACATTGTGCTTATTAAGGAAGTTTAGAACTCTTACATTTATAATACTACAGAAAACCTTTCCCAGGTTACTGTTCACACAAAAGCCTCTGTAATTGTTTGGGTCACATTTGTCTCCGTTCTTAAAGATTGGGGTTATGAGTCCTTGATTCCAGATGTCAGGGAAATAACCTACACTCAGGATCAAATTAAACCGTTTTAATATAGCCAATTTAAATTTTGCACTAGTGAGTTTGAGCATCTCATTTAGGATGCCATCAGGTCCGCAGGCTTTTTCAAATTTGAGAGCCTGAAGTTTCTTATAGAGCTCCTGGTCAGTAATAGTTTAGTTTCTTATAGAGCTCTTGGTCAGTAATAGTTTAGTTTCTTATAGAGCTCCTGGTCAGTAATAGTTTAGTTTCTTATAGAGCTCCTGGTCAGTAATAGTTTAGTTTCTTATAGAGCTCCTGGTCAGTAATAGTTTCGTTTCTTATAGAGCTCCTGGTCAGTAATAGTTTAGTTTCTTATAGAGCTCCTGGTCAGTAATAGTTTAGTTTCTTATAGAGCTCCTGGTCAGTAATAGTTTAGTTTCTTATAGAGCTCCTGGTCAGTAATAGTTTCGTTTCTTATAGAGCTCCTGGTCAGTAATAGTTTAGTTTCTTATAGAGCTCCTGGTCAGTAATAGTTTAGTTTCTTATAGAACTCCTGGTCAGTAATAGTTTAGTTTCTTATAGAGCTCCTGGTCAGTAATAGTTTAGTTTCTTATAGAGCTCCTGGTCAGTAATAGTTTAGTTTCTTATAGAGCTCCTGGTCAGTAATTGTTTAGTTTCTTATAGAGCTCCTGGTCAGTAATAGTTTAGTTTCTTATAGAGCTCCTGGTCAGTAATAGTTTAGTTTCTTATAGAGCTCCTGGTCAGTAATAGTTTAGTTTCTTATAGAGCTCCTGGTCAGTAATAGTTTAGTTTCTTATAGAGCTCCTGGTCAGTAATAGTTTAGTTTCTTATAGAGCTCCTGGTCAGTAATAGTTTAGTTTCTTATAGAGCTCCTGGTCAGTAATAGTTTAGTTTCTTATAGAGCTCCTGGTCAGTAATAGTTTAGTTTCTTATAGAGCTCCTGGTCAGTAATAGTTTAGTGTCTTATAGAGCTCCTGGTCAGTAATAGTTTCGTTTCTTATAGAGCTCCTGGTCAGTAATAGTTTAGTTTCTTATAGAGCTCCTGGTCAGTAATAGTTTAGTTTCTTATAGAGCTCCTGGTCAGTAATAGTTTCGTTTCTTATAGAGCTCCTGGTCAGTAATTGGGGAGTCCAGTGGATTTTGATTGTCCTTTATAGCTTTTTGTAATCCATTCAACTCCTCATGAATTTGGCGTTGTTCTGCGTTTGTGTCAATTTGAACGGTGTTGTAGAGTGTTTTAAAATGGGTTGTCCATATGTCACCATTTTCTATCGCTAATTCCTTGTTTCGATTTAAAAACGTTTTTTCCAATTTTGCCAGAAGTTGTTTGTGTTTATGGACTCCTCAATTAATGTCAGCTGCTTGCTGTTGTACTGTGCTGTTTTGGTTCTGAGTGTTCCGTTTATAGAGTTTTAAAGTCTCACAGTAATGAAGGTGTAATTAACCATTATTTGGGTCTCTGTGCTTTTGGTTGGATAGTGTTCTAAGTTTTTTCCTTATAATTTTACAATCTGCATCAAAACAGTTGTCATCTGTGATCTTTTTTATTTAGTTTTTTATCAATTTCAATTGTTCTCCTTTGCCGTTTGCCTGAATATATAGTTGATGTTTTTTACTGCTAGATTGATGCCTTCTTCACTGTGAGTGAATGTGGTATCCAGAAAGTTATCTAAGAGTGTTTGGATATTTTGGTTCCAGGTTGCTTTCTGGTATTCTTCTCTCTTTCTCTCGTTCTCCATCTCTCTCTCTCTCACTCTTTCACTCGTTCTCCATCTCTCTCTCTCTTTCTCTCGTTCTCCATCTCTCTCTCTCTCTCTCTCTCTTTCTCTCGTTCTCCAGCTCTCTCTCTCTCTCTTTCTTGTTCTCCATCTTTCTCTCTCTCTCTTTCTTGTTCTCCATCTCTCTCTCTCTCTCTCGTTCTCCATCTCTCTCTATCTCTCTCTCGTTCTCTCTCTCTCTCTCTCTCGTTCTCCATCTCTCTCTCTCTCTCTCTCTCTTGTTCTCCATCTCTCTCTCTCTCTCTCTCTTGTTCTCCATCTCTCTCTTTCTCTTGTTCTCCATCTCTCTCTCTCGCTTGTTCTCCCTCTCTCTCTCTCTCCCTCTCTCTCTCTCATTCTTGGTATCTCTCTCATTCTTGGTCTCTCTCTCTCTCTCGTTCTCCATCTCTCTCGGTCTCCATCTCTCTCTTTCTCGGTCTCAATCTCTCTCTCTCTCTTGGTGTCCATCTCTCTCTCTCTCAGTGTCCATCTCTCTCTCTCTCTCTCTCTCTTGGTCTCCATCTCTCTCTCTCGGTCTCCATCTCTCTCTGTCGGTCTCCATCTCTCTCTCTCTCTTGGTCTCCATCTCTCTCTCTCTTGGTCTCCATCTCTCTCTCTCTTGGTCTCCATCTCTCTATCTTGGTCTCCATCTCTCTCTCTCTCTCTTGGTCTCCATCTCTCTCTCTCTTGGTCTCCATCTCTCTCTCTCTTGGTCTCCATCTCTCTCTCTCTTGGTCTCCATCTCTCTCTCTCTTGGTCTCCATCTCTCTCTCTCTTGGTCTCCATCTCTCTCTCTCTTGGTCTACATCTCTCTCTCTCTTGGTCTCCATCTCTCTCTCTCTCTCTTGTTCTCCATCTCTCTCTCTCTTGGTTTCCATCTCTCTCTCTCTCTCTTGTTCTCCATCTCTCTCTCTTGGTCTCTCTCTCTCTCTCTCTCTCTCTCTCTCTCTCCCTCTCTCTCTTGGTCTCCATCTCTCTCTCTCTCTCTCTCTCTCGATCTCCATCTCTCGTTCTCTCTCTCTCTCGGTCTCCATCTCTCTCCCTCTCTCTCGATCTCGATCTCTCGTTCTCTCTCTCTCTCGGTCTCCATCTCTCATTCTCTCTCTCTCTCGTTCTCTCTCTCTCTTGTTCTCCATCTCTCTCTCTCTCTCTTGTTCTTCATCTTGCTCTTTCTCTTGTTCTCCATCTCTGTCTCGCTTGTTCTCCATCTCTCTCTCTCTCTCTCTCTCGTTCTTGGTCTCTCTCTCTCTCTCTCTCTCTCTCTCGGTCTCCATCTCTCTCTCTTGTTCTCCATCTCTCTCTCTCTCTCTCTCTCTCTCTCTCTCTCTCTCTTTCTCCATCTCTTGCTCTCGTTCTCCATCTCTCTCTCTCGTTCTCCATCTCTCTCTTTTTCTCCATCTCTCGTTCTCCATCTCTCTCTCTCTTTCTCCAGCTCTCTCGTTCTCCAGCTCTCGTTCTCCAGCTCTCTCGTTCTCCATCTCTCTCTCTCGTACTCCAGCTCTCTCTCTCGTTCTCCATCTCTCTCTCATTCTCCAGCTCTCTCTCTCATTCTCCAGCTCTCTCTCTCGTTCTCCCTCTCTCTCTTTATTGCTTTTTCTCTGTTAAGATCTTAAAACTCTGAATATCTCGCCAACTAATTATCTGTAAATCACCCTTGAGCTATTTGACCCTGGATGACATGCCATGGTGTAACATCGAAATCTCTCCCTCTCTTCTTCCCTCACCCAGGTTCACTACCCAAGTGGGTTGTAAACAAGTCTTCCCACTTTCTGGCTCCCAAAGTAAGTACATTCCAGTCTGCTTATGCCTACACTTCCCAGCATTACACTCCCATCACCACATTATAATGCTGAGGCAAGGAGAGAGGGGAGAGATGGGGAGGATACATATGTGAGTGGCTGTTTGTGTCCATGCATTACCCTCTTACTCAGCAGAGTCTGGCTGGCAGGACTCAGCACACACGGGAGAACACCTATGTTTAATGTATGATCCCTCCTACGCATCCCTGGTCGAGAAGCGTGTGTGTTGAAATAGCCAATGGGGGATCTCAAGGGAATGAGGAATGATTAGGGAGAGCCCCAGATGCTTAGATCTCAAACAGATAGACAACACATTACAGCACAGATAGAAAACACACTACAGCACAGATAGACAACTCTCTCTCCATTACTAGGTTACTATATGGAGCAGACAACTCTCTCTCCATCACTAGGTTACTATATGGAGCAGACAACTCTCTCTCCATCACTAGGTTACCACATGGAGCAGACAACTCTCTCTCCATCACTAGGTTACTACATGGAGCAGACAACTCTCTCTCCATCACTAGGTTACTACATGGAGCAGACAACTCTCTCTCCATCACTAGGTTACCACATGGAGCAGACAACTCTCTTTCCATCACTAGGTTACCACATGGAGCAGACAACTCTCTTTCCATCACTAGGTTACTACATGGAGCAGACAACTCTCTCTCCATCACTAGGTTACCACATGGAGCAGACAACTCTCTCTCCATCACTAGGTTTCTACATGGAGCAGACAACTCTCTCTCCATCACTAGGTTACCACATGGAGCAGACAACTCTTTCTCCATCACTAGGTTACTACATGCAACAGACAACTCAATTCAAGTCTGCTCTGCTTCAAGTCTGCTGTTAATGATAATGCAGAGGATTTTCCCAAGGTTGACCCATATCCCACGGTAGTTATTGGGGTTAAATTTGTCTCCACTATTGTGGATTGGGGTGATCAGTCCTTGGTTCCAACACCACAGGCCTTTTTGGGTTGGAGGGTTTTTATTTTGTCCTGTAACTCATTCAAGGTAATTGGAGAATCCAATAGGTTCTGGTAGTCTTTAATAGTTAATTCTAAGATTTGTATTTAATCATGTATATGTTTTTGCTGTTTGTTCTTTGTTATAGAGTCAAAGAGATCTCAATTTTGGATAGATAATTCTTCCTGTTATTGTTTGTAAAGTGTTTTACAAATTTCCCAGCAGTGGTTAGATTCTATGGATTCTTCAGTTACAAGGAGCTGATTTCTGACATGCTGTTCCTTCTTTTTCCGTAGTGTATTTCTGTACTGTTTTAGTGATTCACCATAGTGAAGATTGGTTTTGCATTCTTCATCAAACCATTTGTCATTGTTGTTCATTTTCTTAGGTTTCCTGCGTAACCTTTTTTGATAGGGAAGCTGAGAAGTCAAATATACTGTTTAGGTTTTCTACAGCCAAGTTTACATCTTCACTATTACAGTGGAACATTTTGTCCAGGAAGTTGTCTAGAAGGGATTGAATTTGTTGTTGCCTCATTGTTTTTTGGTAGATTTCTACACTACTTTCCTTCAATCTACAACATTTCTTAATGTTACTCAGTTCCTTTGGCTTTGATGCCTCATGATTGAGTATTACTCTGTTCAAATCAAATCAAATTTTATTTGTCACATACACATGGTTAGTAGATGTTAATGCGAGTGTAGCGAAATGCTTGTGCTTCTAGTTCCGACAATGCAGTAATAACCAACAAGTAATCTAACTAACAATTCCAAAACTACTGTCTTATACACAGTGTAAGGGGATAAAGAATATGTACATAAAGATATATGAATGAGTGATGGTACAGAACGGCATAGGCAAGATACTTGCTGTGATTTTGCTGTGGTCTGATAGGGGTGTCAGTGGGCTGACTGTGAACGCTCTGAGAGACTCTGGGTTGAGGTCAGTGATAAAGTAGTCTACAGTACTACTGCCAAGAGATGAGCTATAGGTGTACCTACCATAGGAGTCCCCTCGAAGCCTACCGTTATCTATGTACATACCCAGCATCTGACAGAGCTGCAGGAGTTGTGACCCGTTTTTGTTGGTTATGTTGTCATAGTTGTGCCTAGGGGGGCGTATGGGGGAGGGAATGCTGTCACCTCCAGGTAGGTGTTTGTCTCCCTGTGTGCTGAGGGTGTCAGGTTCTTGTCCGGTTCTGGCATTTAGGTCGCCACAGACTAGTACATGTCCCTGGGCCTGGGAAAATGATTGATTTCCCCCTCTAGGATGGAGAAGCTGTCTTCATCAAATAATGGGGATTCTAGTGGGGGGGATATAGGTAGCACACAGGAGGACATTTTTCTCTGTTAAGATCATTTCTTTTTACATTTCTAGCCAGATGTAAAATGTTCCTGTTTTGACTAATTTAATGGAGTGAGTTAGGTCTGCTCTATACCAAATTAGCATACCCCCTGAGTCCCTTCCCTGTTTCACACCTGGTAGTTTGGTGGATGGGATTACCAGCTCTCTGTAACCTAGGGGGCAACCAGTGGGTCCGTCTCCTCTATACCACCCACCTGGTAGTTTGGTGGATGGGACTACCAGCTCTCTGTAACCTAGAGGGCAACCAGTGGGTCCGTCTCAAACCAGGTTTCTTGTAGGATGATAATATCTTATTAGTGATTTCTTTGATGAAGTCTGGGTTCCTGCTCTTTATGCCTCAGACCTTGGATATTCCAGGATGACACTCCGTGGAAAAGTTTTTTTTCTTGTATATATTTGTTTAAGTCCATAAGGAGTCAAATCTGTCTTGTGAATGTCCTCAGTGGGTGTGGGGGGGTAGTCAGGAGGGCTATCAGGGTGACTGACAGGGGGCAGGTGCTCAGAGGGGGTGGGATCCCATGGTCTTGGGCTTCTTCATTTGTCTGTCCTGCTGTGTTGTGGATGCTATGGTCAGGGTCTGTGGCGGGCTGTTCTGCTGGCTTCTCTGTGGGGGTGGCCACCTCTCTAATGGGTTGTTCTCTGTAACACGCCATCCCCCTCACCCTCTCCTCCATCCCCCTCATCCTCTCCTCCAGCAGTCTGATCCTCTCCTCCATCCCCCTCACCCTCTCCTCCATCCCCCTCACCCTCTCCTCCATCCCCCTCATCCTCTCCTCCATCCCCCTCACCCTCTCCTCCATCCCCCTCAACCTCTCCTCCAGCAATCTGATCCTCTCCTCTAGTGCTCTGTTCTTCTCCTTCTCCTTTTCTTTCTCCTGTTGTAGTTGTCTCACCACAGTCCAGAGTGCAGATATGTCTCTCTCCACCTCCAGCTCTCCGGGTCTGGTTAAGAGAGTGTTGTTGTGCTGGACTGTTGTCTGGGTCTGTGCTGACTGGAGTGTAGTTGGGTGAATTTATCCCTCATTTCAATGAGGCAGTAGTACTCTGTGCTGGGAGGTTGATTTTCCGCTGGGGGTTGCACGTCAGTAGTGGGTTTATGTAATGAAGAGGTCTGGTCTGACCTGCTCGGGGTGGGGGTATCTTTCTCAAGGGAGAGCTTCTCTTGCTGGGCTAATTATTTGATTAGGTGAAAGTTTAGATTAGGTGAAAATTCTCTCCATCACTAGGTTACTACATGGAGCAGACCTGTCTCTCTCTCTCTCTCTCTCTCTCTCTCTCTCTCTCTCTCTCTCTCTCTCTCACTCTGTCTCTATCTCTCTCACTCTGTCTCTCTCTCTCTCTCTCTCACTCTCTCTCACTCACTCTCTCTATGGAGCAGACAATTCCCTCTAACCCTGGCTAAATGCATATCTCTCTGTCTGTATGTCTCTCTCTCTCTTTCTCTGTTTGTGTGTGTCACAGGCGATGAAGAAGATCAGTAAGGCGTGTCTGAAGTACGGAGAGTGGAAGCAGAGACACAACCCGGGATTCAAGCCATGGCTCTACCCTGAGCAGACTACACTACCCACAATCCCATTGTCCGAGCTTAGCATCCAGCACGCTGACAGCCTGGAGAACATTGACGAGAGTACACTCAGCGAGATGCAGACACGGGAGGAGAGAGATAGCGACTAACACCAAACACACACCTCAGTGAGATCAGAGAGGAGAGAGACAGTGACTAACACCACACACACACCTCAGTGAGATCAGAGAGGAGAGAGACAGTGACTAACACCACACACACACCTCAGTGAGATCAGAGAGGAGAGAGATAGTGACTAACACCAAACACACACCTCAGTGAGATCAGAGAGGAGAGAGACAGTGACTAACACCACACACACACCTCAGTGAGATCAGAGAGGAGAGAGACAGTGACTAACACCACACACACACCTCAGTGAGATCAGAGAGGAGAGAGACAGTGACTAACACCACACACACACCTCAGTGAGATCGGAGAGGACAGAGACAGTGACTAACACCACACACACACCTCAGTGAGATCGGAGAGGACAGAGACAGTGACTAACACCACCCACTTTCTCTTTCCTCTTCAGCTAGTCTCTTTGTCCTGAATCACTGCCTCTATTGCCCATAATACATGATGTGTCTCTGGATCACACACACACACGCACCCACGCACCCACACACACACACACCCACACACAGGTCCACTCTCTTTTTCTCAACACTACAGTATGAATGTATGTAGAGTTCAATCTTAAATACAGATTCCTACAAAGGTTTTCATATTTCATTTGTGATCCGAGTCTTTCTTAAAGTGTGTGTGTGTGTGTTAAACGAGGTCTGACAAATGATTGACTTGATTAGCAGATTGTTCTGGTCTGAATCTGTCACACTTACACACTGTTTAATGCCGCTTCTGCTGTGTGGCCTAGTTTGGACCCGGGATCCCCACTCTGGGTTGGCATGGCAACTCCCCGCTCAACTTAGCACCAGGGCTAGACAGGGAGGGGGAGGGAGGAGAGACCGAGAGAAAATGAGGGAGTGAAAACTCTGATGTAATTGTGGATCTGAATTGTTGGTGAGTTTGCCCTCCCCTGCAGTGCTCCCTCTGTTTGTTGGCCCAATTTCTCAAACACAGACATGGTTCAGTTGTTGAGTGGATCAGGGAAATCAGGAAGGTTACAATTAATCACATTATCTCTAAAGTAATGACGTTTTGTTATCATGGGCCTTATGGGACAGGTGAGTCTGAAATGGCTGTCTGAAGGGATAATATTCTTCATAGACTATCACAGTGTGAGTCACAATACCCATAAAACCTAGCGGTCAAACAGGGAAATGGTTCCAATCGTTTTTTCCACCATCCATTTTTCCCATAGGGAATTTTTAGAAACGCTTCAAATAAGGGCTGTGTTTCATGTAGGCCTACCCTGGCGTGACGTTTTGTAGACCGTGTAAATCTCTCTAGGACAAGGTGACTTTTATCAATATATTCACCTGTATTTACCCACAAATGAAATGGTAATTAGCTTCAAATATGGCTATCATTAAAAAAAAACGACAAATGTCATGATCTGGATGAGACTGCTTCGATTTAAATATCTAATGTTAGCTAAATGTAGTAATTAATAAATTGGCTAAATTTGTTTAAATGTACCTGGTACCAGCTAGAGACGACGAGCAGGAGCTTTCTGGGATATGTGGTCTTGCCTGACGTCTACTTTGATGCTAATTAGCATTTTCGATTCAAAATAATTTTGAGCCAAATATATCAAGGTGCCACCAACCTCCTGTGGTAACGATAGATAGAGCTGCGTAATTAAATTCAGGATGAGTCGTCGGGCAACTGCAACCCCACATTCTTTATATAATGAACCCAAATTGTGACTCTTTACCACTGCCTCAGTGCCAATGCTTTCAAGCCTCCTATTGCTGGGCCAACCACACATGAAGAGCGAGGCAGAGGGTCTGTTCTGATATGAGTGAGTAAGGGAAGGCCTAGTTATAGGCTTACTCGTCAGCTGGCCTATAGAGATACAGTATGTAAAGCAGAAATATGCCTGTAGAGATACAGAATGTATAGCAGAAATATGCCTGTAGAGATACAGTATGTATAGCAGAAATATGCCTGTAGAGATACAGTATGTAAAGCAGAAATATGCCTGTAGATACAGTATGTAAAGCAGAAATATGCCTGTAGAGATAGTATGTAAAGCAGAAATATGCCTGTAGATACAGTATGTATAGCAGAAATATGCCTGTAGATACAGTATGTATAGCAGAAATATGCTTGTAGAGATACAGTATGTAAAGCAGAAATATGCCTGTAGAGATAGTATGTATAGCTCTGTCTCTCTTCAGAATTTGTATATCCTCCTGCTCTGAATTGAAGCTGGTATGGTAGTTGTCTGATGTCTCAGCCACTAGTCCTCATTGAGACATCATTGACTGGGCCAGCTTCTGCTCCGGGGACGGCGAGCAGGGGCACATACGGGGGTTGGCGCGATAAAAAGGATACACACTGTGCATGGTGGCCTGTCTCCCTGCCACCCCACACTGACCCCGCCACAGCTACTAGACCAGCGATGAGTCACCGTCTTCCTCTCTCCTCTCCTCCACCCCCTACCTTCCCCTCCACCTTCCTCTCCTCCACCCCCTAACTTTCCCTCCTCTCCTCCACCCCTAACTTCCCCTCCTCTCCTCCACCCCCTACCTTCCCCTCCTCTCCTCCACCCCCTACCTTCCTCTCCTCCACCCCTACCTTTCCCTCCTCTCCTCCGCCCCCTACCTTCGCCACCATCTCTTCACTATAGGCTATGCCTATACTTCCACACAGGTACAAGCCAATGGAATAGGTGTCATAGATTTATAATGTATAGTCTATTTTCTGCAGCATTGTCCTACCTAGAACATGATTCCTCTAGGACAATAAAGTTATGTTAGAATCTGCATCCAATATCTTTATTGTGTAGCCTAATCATAACACGTTGAATTTCTTTGTGGGGAAAAATGAAATAAGCCTATGCCACTTTCAGGGCAAAGAAGCTCTCATCCCATGAACAGTTATCCTCCCCACCTCAACACCACAGCAGTCACTTGTCACCCTCCTGAGGTTGAAAACGAAACTACACACCATCCCAGAAATATGGACGTGGATACAATGTCCACTGTTATTCTTTGACAATGTTTCCACGCAGAATGGAACAATCATTTGTCAGAATGGCTCTATTGTTGCAAAGCACCTGACCGAATTTTCCAGAACAATGTTGCTACTTTCTAGAGATAGACGAACGTGTCAACATGTCCAGCATTAGCATGTCCAGAAATAAGTTGTTAGCCAAGGCTTCATCAACAAAATGTTACTGGTTTCATGATCAGGCTTACTAGAAGATGTGTCTGTGTGTTCTCTCCCACATACACTTTAATGGTTGAAAAGTGGACTGGCTAAATAGAGGCTCCTTCTGAAATGTAATCAATCACGTGACCGCTGCGGAAGTTTTCGCTGTATTCGCTGCTGGTGCTTTTGAGGCGTGAGAATATGTCATCGGCGAACTCGTCCTGAAATATCCCATAACCTAAACTCCAGTCACCAGGGAAACTGTTCAAAACACAGAGAAGGTAATTCATGTTTAAAAAAAGATATTTTTCTGGAGAGTTTATGGTTGAAAAAATAACTTTAAAAACTTCAGAAGAAAGAAAGGACCAAAACAGATTTGGTAATGAGGCGAATTTGTAAAGAATTCCGATGCGCTTTCAAGTATAGTTTCAAAGTCATAATAGCCTAGACTGAGATGCGATTGTCAGTTACGTTTTTAGATCAACCTGTAGGATTGTAAATGGGCAGTTGCTGTCAATTAATGTAATTAGTCATATATACGCCTAAAAATGTTTTCCTTCGTTTGTGATAAATTGAGGCTAAGCTTAAGGACAAAGAATCGAGGACCCCCAGTCTCCGTTATTGTGGAATGCTGACGCGATTCTGTTTTCTCTGGTCTTATTGGATCTCAGGGATCACGTCCGCTCGTGTTATTGGAGAATAAATCAAATCAATGATTTACAATAATAACAATACTTTTTTTTGTGCGTGTGTCTCATCTGATGTGCGTGAAAGAAAGATATGTTAATGTAATAGACACGGAGTTAATGTGGGCCCATCTCAGTGTTCCGCAGTTGTTCAGGTGCAGATTTGACAGGTGCTTGGCTGAGCCATGTATTTAGAGAGTATCTGCATTATGATGCATTTACATGATGCTTCGACATTCTATGGCAGCCATGTTAGCGCCTCATTAACATTACATGAGGGAATATTTAAACGATACTATGTAACTGCATTTCTAGAATTAGAACAATATTCAAAATTCTAAAAGTTGGCATAACTCTCTCTAATAATAATAATAATAATATTTTAATTTGTATATCACTTTTCATTAGACTTATCTCAAAGATCTACTAAGGATTTTTTTGCAATAAAAACAACGTATATATATTTAGAATCAAGGCTGGTAAAATAGCAGTAGTGGGCTAGGTGCTAAGTACATTTTAGATTTGGACTATGAAAAAGAGTGGGTTTTAAGGAGCGTTTTAAAAGTTCTGAGTGATGGAGCGGCTTTCAAATGGTCAGAAAGAGCATTCCATATGCGAGGAGCAAGGGAGCCTACGGCTCGGTCCCCCATAGTTCGGAGACATATCATGGTGGAAATAGATTCATTGCATTATTGTTAGCCCACTGCTCTCTGTATAAACTGTATTGGCTTGGAGTGGGTAACGTCAATTACCTGAGGGTCATCCCGCAGAACTGGCAAGTGATCTTTATTGTCCAAACTCTGGTGTGCATGTTGTACTGCGAGTGCACACAATATACTTTAATCTTCTGACCAGTTTCCCTAGGTCTCGTGGTCTGTCTGCATGTTTTCTGGAGGATCCCGTATTGTATTAGGCTGTACTTGAGCTCCTTGCGCATGTTTTTTAATCAAATAAAAAAAATCTTTAAACTGAAGAATCCATGTGTGTAGTGGAGGAAAGTTGCTGACATTTCTTAATCTTTGGTCCAGCCTTCGGACCAGGAGAAGAGAAGTGAAGACACTGTTATTTGCATCCAAACATTTAGCTAGTTGATTGGAGAAGTAGAAGTATGTCTTGTCTAGTTTAACATTTTCGGTTGAACTCGATTTTTGTATTCAGTACTTGATTAGCTTTAAAAAATAACAATAATTATAATAATTAATAATTATTGATAATAAAAATAATAATAATGCACATAAAAAGCACAAAACAAATAATTGTAGATCAATTCACAGGAGTAAACTACCAAGGCTACCACTAGGCGCCATGGCAACCATGGAACCAAAGTGTGTGTGTGTGTGTGTGTGTGTGTGTGTGTGTGTGTGTGTGCGCGCGTGTGCGTGTGCGCGCGCGTGCTCTGTCAGAGATAGGTTATCCGCACCAGTGGAAACACTGAGTGTTAGTTTTTAAAGAGCTATTTCCTTTTCAGTATGCTCGTATACTGCATGTGTTTTAGGGTCAGTATCTTATTCAGTTTTTCCACGAGGATTTTTTTCATTAGCTCAATGTGGGCCATGCTAGCTGTGGGCCATGTGCTAGCTGTGGGCCATGTGCTAGCTGTGGGCCATGTGCTAGCTGTGGGCCATGCTAGCTGTGGGCCATGCTAGCTGTGGGCCATGTGCTAGCTGTGGGCCATGTGCTAGCTGTGGGCCATGTGCTAGCTGTGGGCCATGCTAGCTGTGGGCCATGCTAGTAGCTGTGGGCCATGCTAGTTGACATGCTAGCTGTTGGCCATTCTAGTTGACATGCTAGCTGTTGGCCATGCTAGTTGACATGCTAGCTGTGGGCCATTCTAGTTGACATGCTAGCTGTTGGCCATTCTAGTTGACATGCTAGCTGTGGGCCATGCTAGTTGACATGCTAGCTGTGGGCCATTCTAGTTGACATGCTAGCTGTTAGCCTTTCTACTTGACATTCTAGCTCTTGTCCATTCTAGTTGACATGCTAGCTGTTGGCCATTCTAGTTGACATGCTAGCTGTTGGCCAATCTAGTTGACATGCTAGCTGTGGGCCATTCTAGTTGACATGCTAGCTTTTGGCCATTCTAGTTGACATGCTAGCTGTTAGCCTTTCTAGTTGACATGCTAGCTCTTGTCCATTCTAGTTGACATGCTAGCTGTTAGCCTTTCTAGTTGACATGCTCGCTGTTAGCCTTTCTAGTTGACATGCTAGCTGTGGGCCATTTTAGTTGACATGCTAGCTGTGGGCCATGCTAGTTGACATGCTAGCTGTGGGCCATTCTTGTTGACATGCTAGCTCAGGGCCATTCTAGTTGACATGCTAGCTGTTGGCCAATCTAGTTGACATGCTAGCTGTGGGCCATTCTAGTTGACATGCTAGCTGTGGGCCATTCTAGTTGACATGCTAGCTTTTGGCCATTCTAGTTGACATGCTAGCTGTTAGCCTTTCTAGTTGACATGCTAGCTCTTGTCCATTCTAGTTGACATGCTAGCTGTTAGCCTTTCTAGTTGACATGCTAGCAGTGGCTAGCATGTCAACCGCTGCTAAATGAATGTACGGGAAACACTGCTACTTGACTTTGGGGCCAGATAATTTAATGTTAATTTCTCTACTATAAGCCACCTCCATAATTTTAGCTCTAGTCTGTGTGTGTGTGTAGTTTGATCTCAGTGTCTCTCTGAGGCCATTGCCTGAACGGAGTTTAACTCTGGCATTGAGAGAGATGGTTAGAAAGGCTGATCTAAAATCTGACCTGTGGGAGAGAAGAGGCTACCGTGACTCATGTTGCCTCCACCCTCTCTCAACGGTCTGATTTAAGAGAAAACAAAGAGATTGGCCCGTCTGTGACGCACTCATCACTCGAGAATGCACATAAGACCTGCTGCAACCCTGAGTTAGGGTGATAGTCCAGGATAGGGTTAGCCTGGGTTAGTGATCGTCCAGGATAGGGTTAGCCTGGGTTAGTGATAGTCCGGGATAGGGTTAGCCTGGGTTAGTGATAGTCCAGGATAGGGTTAGCCTGGGTTAGTGATCGTCCGGGATAGGGTTAGCCTGGGTTAGTGATCGTCCGGGATAGGGTTAGCCTGGGTTAGTGATAGTCCAGGATAGGGTTAGCCTGGGTTAGTGATAGTCCGGGATAGGGTTAGCCTGGGTTAGTGATAGTCCGGGATAGGGTTAGCCTGGGTTAGTGATCGTCCGGGATAGGGTTAGCCTGGGTTAGTGATAGTCCGGGATAGGGTTAGCCTGGGTTAGTGATAGTCCGGGATAGGGTTAGCCTGGGTTAGTGATAGTCCGGGATAGGGTTAGCCTGGGTTAGTGATAGTCCGGGATAGGGTTAGGCTGGGTTAGTGATAGTCCAGGATAGGGTTAGCCTGGGTTAGTGATAGTCCGGGATAGGTTTAGCCTGGGTTAGTGATCGTCCGGGATAGGGTTAGCCTGGGTTAGTGATAGTCCGGGATAGGGTTAGCCTGGGTTAGTGATAGTCCGGGATAGGGTTAGCCTGGGTTAGTGATAGTCCGGGATAGGGTTAGCCTGGGTTAGTGATAGTCCGGGATAGGGTTAGCCTGGGTTAGTGATAGTCCGGGATAGGGTTAGCTTGGGATAGTGATAGTCCGGGATAGGGTTAGCCTGGGTTAATGATCGTCCGGGATAGGGTTAGCCTGGGTTAGTGATAGTCCAGGATAGGGTTAGCCTGGGTTAGTGATCGTCCGGGATAGGGTTAGCCTGGGTTAGTGATAGTCCGGGATAGGGTTAGCCTGGGTTAGTGATAGTCCGGGATAGGGTTAGCCTGGGTTAGTGATAGTCCGGGATAGGGTTAGCTTGGTATAGTGATAGTCCGGGATAGGGTTAGCCTGGGTTAATGATAGTCCGGGATAGGGTTAGCCTGGGTTAGTGATAGTCCGGGATAGGGTTAGCCTGGGTCGCTATGGGAGTCTGTAATAGCTGAGATTATGAAACATCTCCCTGTGAAATGTTGCACCCCAGGGTAGCAGCAGAGTATAGAGAGGATCACCCCAGGGTAGCAGCAGAGTATAGAGAGGATCACCCCAGGGTAGCAGCAGAGTATAGAGAGGATCACCCCAGGGTAGCAGCAGAGTATAGAGAGGATGATATCTAGTGCCCCAGTCTCCATCCCACCTCTGTCACCCTCCTCTCTGCAGCCCAGCAGCCCTCCATGGGTGAGGAGGGGGACAGGGACAGGGCAGACCCCCTAGGGTGAGGAGGGGGACAGGGACAGGGCAGACCCCCAGGGTGAGGAGGGGGACAGGGCAGACCCCCTAGGGTGAGGAGGGGGACAGGGACAGGGCAGACCCCCAGGGTGAGGAGGGGGACAGGGACAGGGCAGACCCCCTAGGGTGAGGAGGGGGACAGGGACAGGGCAGACCCCCAGGGTGAGGAGGGGGACAGGGACAGGGCAGACCCCCCAGGGTGAGGAGGGGGACAGGGACAGGGCAGACCCCCTAGGGTGAGGAGGGGGACAGGGCAGACCCCCAGGGTGAGGAGGGGGACAGGGCAGACCCCCAGGGTGAGGAGGGGGACAGGGACAGGACAGACCCCCTAGGGTGTGGTATTATTCCCTTCCATATGGGACCCTTTACTAGAAGCACTGTGTCAGAGGAATTCAATGTGTGTTTGAGTTATTGAGCATGCTTGAAGCAGGGGTACCAAGGTTGGTGTGAGTCATTCTGTTTGTGTGGATGTGTGTGTGTGTGTGTGATGGGCAGAGTGGTCTATGCATGTTTACCACTCTGTCTGTCAGGGCCGGAGACGAGTGACGGGAGGTGTGAGAGAGAGAGACAGCAGTTTGAGGAGAGTCAGGCGTTTCCTCTGTTTCCTCTGTGTGAAATGGGCAGCCTGTGGTGTGAAGCGGAGGTGCTACGATGCAGAGAAAGAGAGAGAAGGTAGCTCATATTGAGGCCATGGAAATGTCACCTTGTGATGCCACAGCCCTTCTAGAGGGCAGCTTATAAAGAACTGGTAGCTGATAAACAGATTTTAACTCTGGCGTTTTGTATGTAGTTGAAAAGGGATGTGAAGCTTGACCCCCCCCCCCCCCCCCCCCCCCCACACACACACACACACACAATCTCTTACTTCCCTTAGAGAATGTCAAAAATGTGTAAGACACCTTAATGGGTGTCTTAAATCAGAACTCTAGCTCTGTCCTCTCCATACGATTCCCCCCTGGCCTCTGTGTGTGTTTTGTCTCCTGTTGTTGACCTGCTCTTGTAACAGAAGACCCCATTGTTACTTCAGTATAGAGACACTGTTATAACCAGCCTGGAGAGAGAGAGAGACGGTTTAACAACCAGAAGCTCTAGGATAGGGTCAGTGGAGACCTGAACTGGGTACCGCTATGGAATATACACAACACACGATTATCGAAAATAGTTATTACAAAAAGGTTGAAATAAGCCGTTGTGGCCAGCAGGCTTAGAGCGGCAATCAGAAAGGTTACAGTTTCAGTGTCTTCAGTACGAAAAGCTGGTAGTAGTTTCAGTAACATGCAATTCTCAAGTAGTGTAACTCAAAACACAGCAAATATCAAGTCTAAGCACACAACACATCTAGTAAGTATAAATATCAAAAGGGTCATAAAAACTTAGTGCCTAATGCAATATACACTGCTCAAAAAAATAAAGGGAACACTTAAACAACACAATGTAACTCCAAGTCAATCACACTTCTGTGAAATCAAACTGTCCACTTAGGAAGCAACACTGATTGACAATACATTTCACATGCTGTTGTGCAAATGGAATAGACAACAGGTGGAAATTATAGGCAATTAGCAAGACATCCCCAATAAAGGAGTGGTTCTGCAGGTGGTGACCACAGACCACTTCTCAGTTCCTATGCTTCCTGGCTGATGTTTTGGTCACTTTTGAATGCTGGCGGTGCTTTCACTCTAGTGGTAGCATGAGACGGAGTCTACAACCCACACAAGTGGCTCAGGTAGTGCAGCTCATCCAGGATGGCACATCAATGCGAGCTGTGGCAAGAAGGTTTGCTGTGTCTGTCGGCGTAGTGTCCAGAGCATGGAGGCGCTACCAGGAGACAGGCCAGTACATCAGGAGACGTGGAGGAGTCCGTAGGAGGGCAACAACCCAACAGCAGGACCACTACCTCCGCCTTTGTGCAAGTGTGCATGCAAATGTGCATGTGTCTGCTCAAACGGTCAGAAACAGACTCCATGAGGGTGGTAATGAGGGCCCGACGTCCACAGGTGGGGGTTGTGCTTACAGCCCAACACCGTGCAGGTGCCAGAGAACACCAAGATTGGCAAATTCGCCCCTGGCGCCCTGTGCTCTTTACAGATGAAAGCAGGTTCACACTGAGCACATGTGACAGACGTGACAGTCTGGAGACGCCGTGGAGAACGTTCTGCTGCCTGCAACATCCTCCAGCATGACTGGTTTGGCGGTGGGTCAGTCATGGTGTGACTGACCCACAGCCCTCCATGTGCTCGCCAGAGGTAGCCTGACTGCCATTAGGTACCAAGATAAGATCCTCAGACCCCTTGTGAGACCATATGCTGGTGCGGTTGGCCCTGTGTTCCTCCTAATGCAAGACAATGCTAGACCTCATGTGGCTGGAGTGTGTCAGCAGTTCCTGCAAGAGGAAGGCATTGATGCTATGGACTGGCCCGCCCGTTCCCCAGACCTGAATCCTATTGAGCACATCTGGGACATCATGTCTCGCTCCATCCACCAACGCCACGTTGCACCACAGACTGTCCAGGAGTTGGCGGATGCTTTAGTCCAGGTCTGGGAGGAGATCCCTCAGGAGACCATCCGCCACCTCATCAGGAGCATGCCCAGGCGTTGTAGGGAGGTCATACAGGCACGTGGAGGCCACACACACTACTGAGCCTCATTTTGACTTGTTTTAAGGACATTACATCAAAGTTGGATCAGCCTGTAGTGTGGTTTCCCACTTTAATTTTGAGTGTGACTCCAAATCCAGACCTCCATGGGTTGATAAATTTGATTTCCATTGATCATTTTTGTGTGATTTTGTTGTCAGCACATTCAACTATGTAAAGAAAAAGTATTTAATAAGAATATTTCATTCATTCAGATCTAGGATGTGTTATTTTAGTGTTCCCTTTATTTTTTTGAGCAGTGTATAATCAAGCCCTTGTACAATCAACACAATAAATCAATTTGCTGGCTGTCTCCAAGTCCACATAACTACCCAACAAATTCTACTCAGGATAGTTGCAATTAACATTTACACAGAGACTGAATAGAAGTTTTGTCAACTGTGAATGAACGTCAGTTTGCGGTTACACGAGGTCTGATTACCCTCTTAAAAAAAGCTGATTAATTAGCATGATAATTACACAGGTGCACCTTGTACTGTGGACAATAAAAGGTCACTTTTGTCACCCAACACAATGCCACAGATGTTTAAAGTTTTGAGGGAGCGTGCAATTGGCATGCTGACTGCAGGTATGTTCACCACGCCTCCAGCGTCATTTTAGAGAATTTGGCAGTACGTTCACAACCGACCTCACAACCGCAGACCACGTGTAACCACGCCAGTCCAGGACCTCCACATCCTGTTACTTCACCTGTGGGATTGTCTGAGGGGGGGTGTTGTGGAGTATTTCTGTCTGTAATAAAGCCCTTTAGTGGGGAAAAACTCATTCTGATTGGCTGGGCCTGGCTCCCCAGTGGGTGGACCTAGCTTCCAAGTGGGTTGTGCCTATTTCAATTGACTGATTTCCTTCTGTGAACTGTAACTCAGTAACATCTTACAAATGGTTGCAGGTTGTGTCCCTCTTTATTGTTTACAGTGTAGACTCAACAGAGCCATTCAGCTGTTGACTTGGCACCAATCTTCTTAGCACTTTGGTGCGGAGCAGTCCAGAATAGCCTTTGTGTGTGTGTGTGTGTGTGTGTGTGTGTGTGTGTGTGTGTGTGTGTGTGTGTGTGTGTGTGTGTGTGTGTGTGTGTGTGTGTGTGTGTGTGTGTGCGCGCACGCGCACACTCAAGTATGTACAGCGTTAGTGAGACCTACTGACTCAGGCTACTACTGACTCAGGGTACTACTGACTCAGGGTACTACTGACTCAGGGTACTACTGACTCAGGCTACTACTGACTCAGGGTACTACTGACTCAGGCTACTACTGGTACTACTACATACTGACTTACAGACCCCCATTACAAAGAGATAAGATCTTTTAGTTGCAGGTAGAAGTACATCTAGACAGTAGACACGGTTTCCTTTCAATGTTGTTCCTCAATTCTCGAAAAGAGAGCGAGAGAGAAAAAAGTTTTGACTATGTACAGACTCAGTGAGCATAGCCTTGCTATTGAGAAAGGCTACATGTACACTGCCCACAAAATGAGGTGGAAACTGAGCTGCAATTCCTAACCTCCGATTACACAGACCCACAAAGAATTTGAAAACAAATCCAATGTTGATAAACTCCCATATGTGAAATACCAGTGTGTCATCACAGCAGAAAGATGTGTGACCTGTTTCCACAAGGACAACCAGTGAAGAACAAACACCATTGTAAATACAACTCATATTTATGTTTATTTATTTTCCCTTTTGTACTTTAACTATTTGCTCATCGTTACAACACTGTCTATAGACATAATATGACATTTGATATGTCTCTATTCCTTTGGAACTTTTGTGAATGTAATGTTTACTGTTCATTTCACCTTTTGTTTATCTATTTCACTTGCAATGTAAACATATATTTCCCATGCCAATAAAGCCCCTTAAATTGAGAGAGAGCGAGAGCACAGCGTTGGTCTCTGGTCTGTCAGTTAGAGGAAGACAGGAAATGATTTTGCAATTATTTTACAGACTCTTATGTCCTTCAACACACACACACACACACACACACACACACACACACACACACACACACACACACACACACAGATGGTGTCCATTTAACATGCAAAATAGACACCGGTTGTGTGTGTGTGTGTGTGTGTGTGTGTGTGTGTGTGTGTGTGTCCATCATATAAAGACACTGTCCTTAGATAACTCTGTTTTAGCAGGACCAGGTACAGGCAGGCCTGTGTGTGTTGACTCTCTTGTGATGGGTGATTGACACCACCTCTGTCCTTCAGTCTGATGGTCTGTTAGTCTGGTCTTTCTGGTTCCAGAATAAAATAGAGTTGACCTATTAGACTGTTTTCTGCACGGTGGTAATGAAGTCTCACGTTGATGTGTGAGTAGGTGTGCGTGTGCGTGTGCTTGCATGTGTGTTATGTGTAATATGTCTCTTGTGTCACTCTTGTCACTCTTGTGTTACATCCTCGTACAAAGCATCCTCTTGTTCCACATTTGAGTTACCGTTGAAGCTATGAGATGTGGTGAACGTACAGTGCTTGATGTTCCAAGTCTGATACACATTCATCTGGTAGTTTCTACAGTATTTCTCCAAAGGAGAAGAATATTCACATACTCTACTACTGGGATTCCACTTTAGTCCTTTAAATTAATTTATTTTATATTTATTATTATATTTACTTTTCTATTATCAGGGAGTCATGCTGAGACCAAGGTCTCTTTTTTACAGATGAGCCTTGAATTCCACAAATGAAAGAAAATACACACATCTAAATAAAGAGATTCAAGCAGAAGGAAAAACACGGTCATAACTAAACAGACATTCATCAGTAAATAGGTCCTTATTTATAGAAGGCAGTTTAGAAAAAGTATAATTATGACTTTAGTTGGTGTATTAAAGAACTGCGTTTGTGTTTGTCAGAGAGAGAGAGAGAGAGAGAGAGAGAGAGAGAGAGAGAGAGAGAGAGATGGAGAAATAGTGGTCTCAGCTGGTGGAGGTTTTTAAAGAGCACACCACAGTTCTTAGACTCCATAGATTAAGATCTGTTGATCACTTAAAGTGTTACTTTAAGACTAGGTATTTTTAGTTTAGGTTAGGAGGAGAGAGAGAGGCATCTTCTATCATCTGTGTGTGTGTGTGTGTGTGTGTGTGTGCGTGTGTGTGTGTGTGTGCGTGTGTGTGTGTGTGCGTGTGTGTGTGTGTGCGTGTGTGTGTGTGTGCGTGTGTGTGTGTGTGCGTGTGTGTGTGTGTGTGTGTGTGTGTGTGTGTGTGTGCGTGTGTGTGTGTGTGTGTGTGTGTGTGCGAGCGAGGAGCTGTGGCTGTGTGTTTGTGGTCTGTTTAGAGATGGTGGTGTCTTATCTGTGGTGAGATAGAAAGCTAGAGAAAAGAGGGCAAGAGGAAGAAAATATAATTTACCAACAGTAAAACTTTTGCTCTGGTGTTCCTTGACCAAGCGGTGGAACTTCTTGATTTTGAAAGTCTGTGAAAGATGCTAAACGCTAGTCTTATACTGTAACATCCTCTTCATGGGGTTTCCGTGTGTATGTTGTCATGGGAAATTCTTATACAGGGACACTCATAGTCAATCTTAAATGAATCATTGTTTATTGCCAGCGTGCTGGAGAGGTTCCAACCAACTCAATGCACCATAGTACACATGTCAATCAGGAGCTCTGCCTGGGGCAGTCCCAGCAGTTGTCTTATATACGGCTATTATATTTACAGACAAGTTATATTTGCATGATTTAGCATAATTCATTCATCATTACCATTTTTTAAAATTCATGTGACGGACCAATACTGGTTCAGAACATGTGACTGACCAATACTGGTTCAGAACATGTGACTGACCAATACTGGTTCAGAACATGTGACTGACCAATACTGGTTCATAACATGTGACAGACCAATACTGGTTCAGAACATGTGATGGACCAATACTGGTTCAGAACATGACAGACCAATACTGGTTCAGAACATGTGACCGACCAATACTGGTTCATAACATGTGACGGACCAATACTGGTTCAGAACATGTGACGGACCAATACTGGTTCAGAACATGTGACGGACCAATACTGGTTCAGAACATGACAGACCAATACTGGTTGAGAACATGTGACAGACCAATACTGGTTCAGAACATGTGACGGACCAATACTGGTTCAGAACATGACAGACCAATACTGGTTGAGAACATGTGACGGACCAATACTGGTTCATAACATGTGACGGACCAATACTGGTTCAGAACATGTGACTGACCAATACTGGTTTAGAACATGTGACTGACCAATACTGGTTCAGAACATGTGACGGACCAATACTGGTTCATAACATGTGACGGACCAATACTGGTTCATAACATGTGACGGACCAATACTGGTTCATAACATGTGACGGACCAATACTGGTTCATAACATGTGATGGACCAATACTGGTTAAGAACATGACAGACCAATACTGGTTCAGAACATGTGACCGACCAATACTGGTTCAGAACATGTGACCGACCAATACTGGTTAAGAACATGACAGACCAATACTGGTTCAGAACATGTGACCGACCAATACTGGTTCAGAACATGACAGACCAATACTGGTTCAGAACATGTGACCGACCAATACTGGTTCAGAACATGTGACGGACCAATACTGGTTCAGAACATGACAGACCAATACTGGTTCAGAACATGTGACCGACCAATACTGGTTCAGAACATGTGACCGACCAATACTGGTTAAGAACATGACAGACCAATACTGGTTCAGAACATGTGACCGACCAATACTGGTTCATAACATGTGACGGACCAATACTGGTTCAGAACATGTGACGGACCAATACTGGTTCAGAACATGTGACGGACCAATACTGGTTCAGAACATGACAGACCAATACTGGTTCAGAACATGTGACGGACCAATACTGGTTCAGAACATGACAGACCAATACTGGTTCAGAACATGTGACGGACCAATACCTTACGAGGCTTCTTTCTCTCTAAGCTGAGACCTTGAACAGAACACGGTCTGGGCGTACTGCCACTTTGCAGGTACTGATAGTGAAGATTTGTACAGTCAGCCACTTGCATGAACACAGAAATGGGTTATTAGAACAGCACATGAATAGAAAACGTAAATGAGTTATAAGAAAAGCACAAACATTAAAATTCCACTTACAATGTGTTTCTGAACGTAATATACTGTAAGTGAATTGTATCGACTGGGATGTACACTTCTATTGATAAAGGTTTAAAATCCTAACCTGTCTTCCTGTTTCTTCCACAGGTTTGATCTGAACACTGCCTGGACACACCACACAGGGACACACACAGGGACACACATCTTCACACACACGTACACGTAGACACACACACTCTGTGGTGATGTCTGAGGCGGAGGGGTGTGTGTCGGTGTGGGAGTGGCTGTGTGCTCTGCATCTGGACCAGTATTTCCCAGTGTTCCAGGATGCGGGGTTAGGAACGTTGTTGGAATGCCAAGGGCTGACCCAGGATCAGCTGGAGACGATTGGAATCAAACTGCCTGGACACCGCAAACGCATCCTAGCCAGCCTGCAAAAAACACACCACCACACACACCCCGAGAGAGAGCACGATGCCCTACTCACACATCTGGCTGCAGAGGGAGACCAGAGAGAGGAAGAGAGAGCTGTGTTCAGACCCAGTCCTTTGGGGAGAGAGACACCACTACCTGCACAGAGACCAGTATCCAGAGGAGAGAGACCAGTCCCTAAGGAGAGATCAGTGTTCAGGGAAGAAGAGAGGGATGGAGAGAGACCGAGACCAGTCCCTAAGGAGAGAACTAAGTACCGCTCTGTCCCTGTAGAGACATTGGACTGTGGCCAGACTTCCCCCCCTCCCAACCCTACCTTCTGCCCTACCACCCCCAATCCCAACTCTACCTCCTACTCTACCGCCCCCCATTCTACTGCCCAGGACCCCCCCTTACCCCCCATCCCCCCTCGCAGCACCCCAAACGGCCCCCCACTACGCTTCATCCCCACCTCCCCTAAACACTCCCCCATGGCACCCAAACCCAGACATAAACATAACAATACACACTCCTCTACAAACACTCAGACCACAGTACCCCTCCCTAGCCTCTCCACCAATCCCCCCACAGTACCTCTCCCTAACCTCTCCACCAATCCCCCCACAGTACCCCTCCCTAGCCTCTCCACCAATCCCCCCACAGTACCCCTCCCTAGCCTCTCCACCAATCCCCCCACAGTACCTCTCCCTAGCCTCGCCACCAATCCCCTCACTGTACCCCTCCCTAGCCTCTCCACCAATCCCCGCACAGTACCTCTCCCTAGCCTCTCCACCAATCCCCCCACAGTACCTCTCCCTAGCCTCTCCACCAATCCCCGCACAGTACCTCTCCCTAGCCTCTCCACCAATCCCCCCACAGTACCTCTCCCTAGCCTCTCCACCAATCCCCCCACAGTACCTCTCCCTAGCCTCTCTCCCTCGCCTGTTTCACCAGCCAGACACCCCCAGCAGGTGGGGGAGGGAGGGAGAAAGCCCTCTCCTGTTTCACTAGCCAGACACCCCCAGCAGGTGGGGGAGGGAGGGAGAAAGCCCTCTCCTGTTTCACCAGCCAGACACCCCCAGCAGGTGGGGGAGGGAGGGAGAAAGCCCTCCCCTGTTTCGCCCTCTTCCTCCTCCTCTTCCTTCTCAGTTGAACAATATGACCAGTCTTCCTCTTCTGATCAATGCGTGCCCACCCTCCCCCCTAAAGTCTACGTGGTGGGGGCGGGCCCTAAAGAGCCTCGCGGCCCTGCTCCAATCCCACGTCGACCTCCTGTTTTGCCCCCCAGAACCACACCCACACATAGGTAAGAGGGCCTCTGATTGGCCCCCAATGTTGTCAGTTCTACTTCTGTCGTTTGTTCTATTGCATTAGAGACAATCTAAACCAACAGTCTCAAATAAACTGCTTAACCTTTCAGAAGTGTGTGTTTGTGTGCGTGTGTTTGAGGGTACGTGTGAGTGTGTGTGCGTGTGACTGAGCTCGTGTTTGTGTGTGTGAGTGAGCGTGTGCTTGTGTGTGTGTGAGGTGAGTGTGTGGTGAGGTTTCACAGGAGCAGTCGTATCTCTGGCTGTGAAGAGCTTCACCGCCCTCTACAGGCCAGCAGTGTGTTTCCTCATCATATACCATATCCTCATCATATTCAGTTTGTCCACCAGGTTGTGATCCTGCTGCATTAGTGCTTGGTGTGTGTGTGTGTGTGTGTGTGTGTGTGTCTGTGTGTGTGTGTGTGTGTGTGTGTGTGTGTGTGTGTGTGTGTGGTGAGCTCAAAGGTCTACTGTACACAGACCTGCTGCTGCTACTCAGAGTATATCTCACAGAACTGTGTACGGGAGTAGTCTATACAGACTACTTTCTATGGTCATGAGGAACTATGATAACAATTATACTCCAGTTTCACTAGTGATTCAGTAACCCGGCTGTGTGTGTGTGTGTGTGTGTGTGTGTGCAGGCTGGTCTCTGTTAGAAATGTTTACGAAGTAGAGAAGGGCTGACTCTCCAGCTTGGTGGTCAAATGAACTCTTTCCCTCAGGTGAGCTGGGTTATTCTGCTCAGTTTCTGTTGCCTCTGTGTCTGTGCGGAGGAAGGAAAAACCCTGTTTCAGAGAAAAGGTTTGGGTTTGGGTTTGGCTAGATTTACAAAAACACAGTCTCTCTCATGCTCTCTCTCTCAACCCACCCCTCTCTCTATCAAATGAATTAAAAGGGCTTTATTGGCATGGGAAACATGTTTACATTGCCAAAGCAAGTGAAATAGATAATAAACAATCAGAAATGAACAGTAAAATGAAATGAAATGTTACGCGGTGTGGAACAGGGGAACCCAAGAGCAGACTCAGACGAGGACACTGGGATGAAGGTATCAGGGTATTTATTAAAACACAAGGGGGAGATGGAGTGCAGGTCAGGGGAAGCCCGGGTGGGTTGCAGGAAACCAGGTGCGGAGGCTGAGGCTGGAGCGAGAGGGGTTGAGACAGGGTAAACAGGTGAGGAGGCTGAGGCTGGAGCGAGAGGGGTTGGGACAGGGTAACCAGGTGAGGAGGCTGAGGCTGGAGCGAGAGGGGTTGGGACAGGGTAACCAGGTGAGGAGGCTGAGGCTGGAGCGAGAGGGGTTGGGACAGGGTAAACAGGTGAGGAGGCTGAGGCTGGAGCGAGAGGGGTTGGGACAGGGTAACCAGGTGAGGAGGCTGAGGCTGGAGCGAGAGGTGTTGGGACAGGGTAAACAGGTGAGGAGGCTGAGGCTGGAGCGAGAGGGGTTGGGACAGGGTAACCAGGTGAGGAGGCTGAGGCTGGAGCGAGAGGGGTTGGGACAGGTAACCAGGTGAGGAGGCTGAGGCTGGAGCGAGAGGGGTTGGGACAGGGTAACCAGGTGAGGAGGCTGAGGCTGGAGCGAGAGGGGTTGGGACAGGGTAACCAGGTGAGGAGGCTGAGGCTGGTGCGAGAGGGGTTGGGACAGGGTAAACAGGTGAGGATGAGCACTAGAGAGAGAGAGTACTGGGGGAGGCGGCAGGTCAAGGAGTCACAGGATGAGAAGTAGAGGGAGAGAGTACTGGGGGAGGCGGCAGGTTAGGGAGACACAGGATGAGAAGTAGAGGGAGAGAGTACTGGGGGAGGCGGCAGGTCAAGGAGACACAGGATGAGCACTAGAGAGAGAGTACTGGGGGAGTGGCGGCAGGTTAGGGAGACACAGGATGAGAAGTAGAGGGAGAGAGTACTGGGGGAGGCGGCAGGTCAAGGAGACACAGGATGAGCAGTAGAGGGAGAGAGTACTGGGGGAGTGGCGGCAGGTTAGGGAGACACAGGATGAGCAGTCAAGGAGACACAGGATGAGCACTAGAGAGAGAGTACTGGGTGAGGCGGCAGGTCAAGGAGACACAGGATGAGAAGTAGAGGGAGAGAGTACTGGGGAAGGCGGCAGGTCAAGGAGACACAGGATGAGCAGTAGATGGAGAGAGTACTGGGGGAGGCGGCAGGTCAAGGAGAGCAGTAGAGGGAGAGAGTACTGGGGGAGTGGCGGCAGGTCAGGGAGACACAGGATGAGCAGTAGAGGGAGAGAGTACTGGGGGAGGCGGCAGGTCAAGGAGACACAGTATGAGCAGTAGATGGAGAGAGTACTGGGGGAGGCGGCAGGTCAAGGAGACACAGGATGAGCAGTAGATGGAGAGAGTACTGGGGGAGGCGGCAGGTCAAGGAGACACAGGATGAGCAGTAGAGGGAGAGAGTACTGGGGGAGTGGCGGCAGGACAGGGAGACACAGGATGAGCAGTAGAGGGAGAGAGTACTGGGGGAGGCGGCAGGTCAAGGAGACACAGGATGAGCAGTAGATGGAGAGAGTACTGGGGGAGGCGGCAGGTCAAGGAGACACAGGATGAGCAGTAGAGGGAGAGAGTACTGGGGGAGTGGCGGCAGGTTAGGGAGACACAGGATGAGCAGTAGAGGGAGAGAGTACTGGGGGAGGCGGCAGGTCAAGGAGACACAGGATGAGCAGTAGATGGAGAGAGTACTGGGGGAGGCGGCAGGTCAAGGAGACACAGGATGAGCAGTAGATGGAGAGAGTACTGGGGGAGGCGGCAGGTCAAGGAGACACAGGATGAGCAGTAGAGGGAGAGAGTACTGGGGGAGGCGGCAGGTTAGGGAGACACAGGATGAGCAGTAGAGGGAGAGAGTACTGGGGGAGGCGGCAGGTCAAGGAGACACAGGATGAACAGTACAGGGAGAGAGTACAGGGGGAGGCGGCAGGTCAAGGAGTCACAGGATGAACAGTAAGAGGGAGAGAGTACTGGGGGAGGCGGCAGGTCAAGGAGACACAGGATGAACACTAGAGGGAGAGAGTACTGGGGGAGGCGGCAGGTCAAGGAGACACAGGATGAACAGTACAGGGAGAGAGTACAGGGGGAGGAGACACAGGATGAGAAGTAAAGGGAGAGAGTACTGGGGGAGGCGGCAGGTCAAGGAGACACAGGATGAGAAGTAGAGGGAGAGAGTACTGGGGGAGTGGCGGCAGGTTAGGGAGACACAGGAGGAACACTAGAGGGAGAGTACTGGGGGAGTCGGCAGGTCAAGGAGACACAGGATGAACACTAGATGGCGATGCAGGAGCAGATGTGACACAAAAGGGAAAATAAACTAGCATAAATATGGGTTGTATTTACAATGGTGTGTGTTCTTCACTGGTTGCCCTTTTTGTTGTGTTAACAGGTCACACATCTTGCTGCTGTGATGTCACACTGTGGTATTTCACCCAGTAGTTATGGGAGTTTATCGAATTCTTTGTGGGTCTGTGTAATCTGAGGGAAATATGTCTCTAAAATTTGAGGAACCTGTTGGAATTGTTGTACATGTTTAACTGTAAGCCGTTATGTAGGCAAAACTGCAGGTGTATGTTGAAAGAGAGGAGAGAGAGAGAGAAGGAGAGAGGGAAGGGAGTCTGCTCTTACTCATTCTGAAGTAGTAACACGCGCACTACGTCTCTAAAAGTACTGCTTCCTTCACTCCTCCCACCTGCGGCAGCTCTCTCCTCCCTCTTTTCAGAGAAATGTTAGTTTCTTTCTCCCTCTCCTCCGATGTGTGTTAATCGTCCCTCTCCAGTGAGGATGGCCCTGTTGGACATGCCAGGACAGGTGAGAGTGACTCTCCTCTTCTCTCTCTACCCCCCCCCCCCCCCTTTCTCTCCTAGTCAATATCTCTCTGGTTGTGTTAATGCTTTTCAAACTAGTGGCTGAGCCAACTAACGCTGAGAGCAGGAAGAGTTCATTTCTAGAAGAGAGTGTGTGTGTGTGTGTTTCCATTTGTGCCATCAGTAGTTAGACAGTGTAGCTGTGTACAGGGACAAGGAGTCATTAAGAAGTTGCTGATGTAGTAGTTTTCTGCCAGTGATTTTGTCATTGTAAGGACTGATTCAGGAAGGGAAGTAGATGTCACTTTGGGATGATAATATATTTTTGACGATCTCTCCTCCCTCTGTAATTCCACAGTTGGGCAATGAGTCAATTATATATTTCCCACAGACTTGCTGTGGTGGTTTCACAGTAGTGAATGAGTTGGCTTGAGTTAGGGCTGTTACGGTGACCGTATTACCACCACACCGGCGGTTATGAGTCATGACGGCTGTCAAATTCCACGTGACTGTTTAGTCACAGGAATTAGGCATCTCCAAGCTCTGATGCTGCTGATGGTCATTAGTAGCCCACCAAACATCCTACCTGCCTGGTACTCAGAACTCTATTGTCCCTCTAATCACTCTGATATCAATGCAAACGTAATCGAAAATCAAATCAAACACTTCATGAGAGCCCATGAGCTCATGTTACATAACATTTCTATAGGATATGCAATTGTGTGAGAAAACGACAGATTGATGGCCTCTATTAAAAAGAGGAGGATCCCATCAGCTTTCCGTAGGCTAGGCCTACTATATTTATTTCTCGACTTTTAAGCACATTGCTTCTCTTTTACAACAGGAGTAATCGCCTACCTGGCTGGCATGAAAATGAACCACGGGAAAAGTGTCCTCCATTCGCTATTTAAGTGCATAGATTTTTTTCCCACTGCCCCTGTTTCGAGACAGGTGCATGTTCATGATGCATTCTAAATCCAATAAACAGCATGAGCTGAACAGAAAACATGATTTAGTGTAGATGTGCCAACAGTGAATAAACGATAAGCTATGAAAACAGAGTCGCACACTCTCTATATATAAACTCCCAGTAACTTAAAACAAATCAGTAAATCATCAATGTTCTGTGCCTTCTTCAGGGTAATGTGAATCAAAACACATTTCACACATATACTAAATAATATATGTAAAGAGAAGAACAGTCTGATGGGTGACAATATTAGCCTATCACTTGTGAATGATGTATTATCACTTGATGCCCGGCTTGTGTGCAGTAAGGCAGCTTTGCGACTCTTTCAAATCCTAGACGCACACCTCATGTAGCCCAGCCCATAGACCTATATGTTTTGATAAGGTTAGTATCACACCTCATGTAGCCCAGCCTATAGGCCTATATGTTTTGATAAGGTTAGTATCACACCTCATGTAGCCCAGCCTATAGTCCTATATGTTTTAATAAGGTTAGTATCACACCTCATGTAGCCCAGCCCATAGTCCTATATGTTTTGATAAGGTTAGTATCACACCTCATGTAGCCCAGCCCATAGGCCTATATGTTTTGATAAGGTTAGTATCACACCTCATGTAGCCTAGCCCATAGGCCTATATGTTTTAATAAGGTTAGTATCACACCTCATGTAGCCCAGCCTAGTCCTATATGTTTTAATAAGGTTAGTATCACACCTCATGTAGCCCAGCCCATAGACCTATATGTTTTGATAAGGTCAGTATCACACCTCATGTAGCCCAGCCCATAGACCTATATGTTTTGATAAGGTTTGTATCATACCTCATGTAGCCCAGCCCATAGACCTATATGTTTTGATAAGGTTAGTATCACACCTCATGTAGCCCAGCCCATAGACCTATATGTTTTGATAAGGTTAGTATCACACCTCATGTAGCCCAGCCCATAGACCTATATGTTTTGATAAGGTCAGTATCACACCTCATGTAGCCCAGCCCATAGGCCTATATGTTTTGATAAGGTTAGTATCACAACTGAAGTGGCCAAATAACTTCTTCAAATGAAGCACATTAATCCGCTTTACAAGTGTAGAGCATAACTGACATACATAAGCAGCGCGTGAGTTTCAAGTTTGGGGAAGATCATTTTCACCATAAAAATGCACCTTTATAATAAAAGCATTACATACATAATCACATTTGTGGTCCCTTTTGAGAAGGGTGTTTTCCTGCTAATGGTACATTAGCGCTTACTGTCATGTTCACATTGCTGCACTTATAATGTGAAGAAATATCCTAATACTTTATCAACATTTTAACATAAACATTCTCATCTGTTGCGTCAGGCTCATTGCTTAAAACTGTTTTTTAAATTCTAGTGGTTGTATTAATTTGGGATCTATCGCAACCCACCACTGTCCCAGACTATGTTTGGGATATTTATTTCTCTCACAGAATAGAATAGGTCAACTTTTGTACTATGGGGAAAGTAGATGGACATAGGCTAGTGCTTTTGCTGTTCGTTAGGCCGACTCATCTTATTGGCTGACGAAAATTAACGAAAATTAAATGTGGACAGTTCTTCCAAAATATTGGTATTGGATAAGTGGGACATGTGCACTTGTAGCCTGTAAGAAAGACCCTATCAAGTGACTGAGAGCCATGTGCATGAGAGGTGCTTCGGTAAGCAGCCGGGAGAAGGGAATTCTAATTATTATATTCAGCCCAAGGGCACAACGGCCACTGGCCGCAAATGCCATGGATTTTATTAGGGGGCATAACGGCCACACAAAGGGGATGCAGCCGGGAAATTCGAGGCATTATCAAGTGCTTGTCAAATTGTGAATGAGAGACTGATGAAGTGTGTACAGCCTGATGAAGAGCTCATGCCTTTAATGAGACTTTTTTCATCATTAGAGTTGCATCATTCAGCCTTACAATGTATTAAAATCAAAACACATGGACCAACATTTTTATCACAACTGAAGTTACATAAATAACTCTAAATAAAGCAGATAGGAGGACCTGTTTCGTTGTTAACCGCTCAACACAGAATAGCCGCATGTGAGCACTCCCTGAAATAATTTGGAGAAAATATCCTTTCTATTTTATTCAGCTTTGCTCAATTGTATTCTTCATACTATAAATAATATAAAATAATGCCATGGAATTCAAAGCACATCTTGTCTGCTAAGTGAACTAGTGTAGCCCACAGCCATATGGCATAGCCAGATCAGGGCCAAACATAAGGATAACTCAGTATGCTGTTCTGTTCTTCTGAAATAGATTTTTATTCACATCATGTTTATTTTGACCTGTTTATGTTAAAAAAAACTCACAGACTCTCTCACTCACACACACACACACACACACACTGAATGGCACACCCTCACATTATCACCCCTGTTAGCCAGTGGGTGGGGTGTGTGCTGTTAAAAACAAACTGCCTGCACACAAGCGACAAGATGGACATTTCACTTGGGGAACCTTTTAAATTGGGCGGTTGTCATAGTAGCTGTTGTCATGAGCATGAGGTCCCTTTGGGGCCAGAGAGATACAATAGCACCCCACTGAGACCTAGGCTTCCAGAGCTGTTTGGCAGATACATTATCCTGTGAGCTGTTTGGCAGATACATTATCCTGTGAGCTGTTTGGCAGATACATTATCCTGTGAGCTGTTTGGCAGATACATTATCCTGTGAGTTGTTTGGCAGATACATTATCCTGTGAGCTGTTTGGCAGATACATTATCCTGTGAGCTGTTTGGCAGATACATTATCCTGTGAGTCTCTCACCAGGGCCAGAGCATGGCAAGGCAGAGCCTAGTGTGCAAGACTGGGCCCATATCCACAAACCATCTCAGAGCATGATCTAGGATCTGTCTTAATCAACTATCCTACTCTGAGATGCGTTGTGGATACTGGCTCAGTGGATACTGGCTCAGTGGATACTGGCTCAGAGCCTGGTGTGCCAGAGCAGGGACTCAGGGAGGGACTCGGGGAGGGACTCGGGGAGGGACTCGGGGAGGGACTCGGTGTACCAGTGATGTTCTTTATCTGTGTTGTTAGAGACTAGGAGTGCTCACCTGCAGCCCCCAGTACACAGTCTGGGCCCTGGCTGCCTGCTGTAGGGTTCACCTGCAGCCCCCAGTACATAGTCTGGGCCCTGGCTGCCTGCTGTAGGGTTCACCTACAGCCCCCAGTACACACTCTGGGCCCTGGCATTCTGCTGTATGGTTCTGCTGCAGTCCCCAGTACACACTCTGGGCCCTGGCTGCCTGCTGTAGGGTTCACCTGCAGCCCCCAGTACACACTCTGGGCCCTGGCTACCTGCTGTAGGGTTCACCTGCAGCCCCCAGTACACAGTCTGGGCCCTGGCTACCTGCTGTAGGGTTCACCTGCAGCCCCCAGTACACACTCTGGGCCCTGGCTACCTGCTGTAGGGTTCACCTGCAGCCCCCAGTACACACTCTGGGCCCTGGCTACCTGCTGTAGGGTTCACCTGCAGCCCCCAGTACACACTCTGGGTCCCGGCTACCTGCTGTAGGGTTCACCTGCAGTCCCCAGTACAAACTCTGGGCCCTGGCTACCTGCTGTAGGGTTCACCTGCAGCCCCCAGTACACACTCTGGGCCCTGGCTACCTGCTGTAGGGTTCACCTGCAGTCCCCAGTACACACTCTGGGCCCTGGCTACCTGCTGTAGGGTTCACCTGCAGCCCCCAGTACACACTCTGGGCCCTGGCTACCTGCTGTAGGGCTCACCTGCAACCCCCAGTACACACTCTGGGCCCTGGCTGCCTGCTGTAGGGTTCACCTGCAGCCCCCAGTACACACTCTGGGCCCTGGCTGCCTGCTGTAGGGTTCTGCTGCAGCCCCCAGTACACACTCTGGGCCCTGGCTGCCTGCTGTAGGGTTCTGCTGCAGTCCCCAGTACACACTCTGGGCCCTGGCTGCCTGCTGTATGGTTCCACTGCAGCCCCCAGTACACACTCTGGGACCTGGCATTCTGCTGTATGGTTCTGCTGCAGCCCCCAGTACACAGTCTGGGCCCTGGCATTCTGCTGTATGGTTCTGCTGCAGCCCCCAGTACACACTCTGGGCCCTGGCATTCTGCTGTATGGTTCTGCTGCAGCCCCCAGTACACAGTCTGGGCCCTGGCATTCTGCTGTATGGTTCTGCTGCAGCCCCCAGTACACACTCTGGGCCCTGGCATTCTGCTGTATGGTTCTGCTGCAGCCCCCAGTACACAGTCTGGGCCCTGGCATTCTGCTGTATGGTTCTGCTGCAGCCCCCAGTACACAATCTGGGCCCTGGCAGCCTGCTGTAGGGTTCAGTTGCAGCCCCCAGTACACAGTCTGGGCCCTGGCATTCTGCTGTATGGTTCTGCTGCAGCCCCCAGTACACACTCTGGGCCCTGGCATTCTGCTGTATGGTTCTGCTGCAGCCCCCAGTACACACTCTGGGCCCTGGCTGCCTGCTGTAGGGTTCAGCTGCTGTCCCCAGTACACAGTCTGGGCCCTGGCAGCCTGCTGTAGGGTTCAGTTGCAGCCCCCAGTACACAATCTGGGCCCTGGCAGCCTGCTGTAGGGTTCAGTTGCAGCCCCCAGTACACAGTCTGGGCCCTGGCAGCCTGCTGTAGGGTTCAGCTGCAGCCCCCAGTACACAGTCTGGGCCCTGGCAGCCTGCTGTAGGGTTCAGTTGCAGCCCCCAGTACACAGTCTGGGCCCTGGCAGCCTGTTGTAGGGTTCTGCTGCAGTCCCCAGTACACAGTCTGGGCCCTGGCAGCCTGCTGTAGGGTTCAGTTGCAGCCCCCAGTACACAATCTGGGCCCTGGCAGCCTGCTGTAGGGTTCAGTTGCAGCCCCCAGTACACAGTCTGGGCCCTGGCAGCCTGCTGTAGGGTTCAGCTGCAGCCCCCAGTACACAGTCTGGGCCCTGGCAGCCTGCTGTAGGGTTCAGCTGCAGCCCCCAGTACACTCTCTGGGCCCTGGCAGCCTGCTGTATGGTTCAGCTGCAGCCCCCAGTACACAGTCTGGGCCCTGGCAGCCTGCTGTAGGGTTCAGCTGCAGCCCCCAGTACACAGTCTGGGCCCTGGCAGCCTGCTGTAGGGTTCAGCTGCAGCCCCCAGTACACAGTCTGGGCCCTGGCAGCCTGCTGTAGGGTTCAGCTGCAGCCCCCAGTACACTCTCTGGGCCCTGGCAGCCTGCTGTAGGGTTCAGCTGCAGCCCCCAGTACACTCTCTGGGCCCTGGCAGCCTGCTGTATGGTTCAGCTGCAGCCCCCAGTACACAGTCTGGGCCCTGGCAGCCTGCTGTAGGGTTCAGCTGCAGCCCCCAGTACACAGTCTGGGCCCTGGCAGCCTGCTGTAGGGTTCAGCTGCAGCCCCCAGTACACAGTCTGGGCCCTGGCAGCCTGCTGTAGGGTTCAGCTGCAGCCCCCAGTACACAGTCTGGGCCCTGGCAGCCTGCTGTAGGGTTCAGCTGCAGCCCCCAGTACACTCTCTGGGCCCTGGGGACAGAGAGAGACCAGGCAGTTGGGTCTGTTGTAAATTAGATGTGCTTGATTAGCATGTCTGTGGGGGGAGTGTGTTGGCGAGGACGGAAGGGGTCATTTGTTTCTGTAGCTTAACGACGTCTGTTGAACGGATACAAAGAGGTTATATTTAGATCCCACACTACTTTTTTTTATATATATTTTATTTGACCTTTATTTATACAGTTTTTTCTCATTGAGATAATATCAGTTTTCCAAGAGAGACCTGGTCCAATAGCAGCAGAGGGAACAACGCTTCAGACAAAACAACTTACATACACTAACACAACATTAAACAAAACTATAAACACACATACAGTACAACAATTACATATTATGTTAAAAACACAAACATCTTGACTAAAAACAGCTGGCCTAAAAACAATTACACTCTTCTATGATATATACATCGATCAAGTGTTTAAACTCCACCAAAGAAACAAGATCTTCACATTTTAAAATGTTTGTTAGATAATTCCAGGACCATGGTGCTGTAACTAAAACTATTTCTACCATAACCTGTTCTAATGTTTGGTTCTGTTAGAAGTAAATCAGAATGGGACCGTAATTGATATTTATTTACTGACCTGACTAAAAAAGAACAGAGATAAAATGGTGTTTAAGCCCACAATATGACCTTATAAATCAGTGTATACCAGTGTTTAAGCCTACACAAGGTCAATGACGACCAGCCAACAGCGCTGTAGAGATCACAATGATGTGTTAGACATTTCTGATTTTGTAATGAACCTGAGGGCTGCATGATACACTGAATCAAGTGCTCTCAGGGTAGTGGCTGAGGCCTGGATATATATAACATCCCTAAAATCTAAAACTGACAGTAATGTACATCGTACCAGCTCCTTCCTGGCCTCAAAAGAAAAACAAGCCTGATGCCAGTAATGTACGTCGTACCAGTTCCTTCCTGGCCTCCAGAGAAAAACAAGCCTTATGCCGGTAATAAAATCCTATTTTCAGCTTGAGCTTCCTTATCAAGTTCTCTACATCCACAGTGAAGCTCAGCTATTCATCAACCCACACACCCAAATATTTGTACACTTTAACTTGCTCTATAGTGTGTCCAGCCAATTCATCAATGACATGATTTGTAACATGCCTGGCATTTGAAAATACCATGCATTTTGTTTTACCCGAATTTAGAATCAGCTTTAAATCATACAGATTCTGTTGTATGATGTTAAATGCTCTTTGGGCATTTTCAAAAGCTAAAGATAAACTACTACCACTTGAATAAAAGAACAGTATCATCTGCATAAAAATGAACATCCGCTGTTTCAATAAGATCCCCAATGTTGTTAATATACAAAATGAACAACAGTGGGCCCAAAATAGAACCTTGCGGAATACCTGAGCACACCTCTATGGACTCAGATTTACAACCATCCACCATTACACATTGTGTACGATTTGATAGGTAATTTATAAACCAATCTAGAGCCTGACCAGTAATTCCACAACATTGTAACCTTTGCACTAACACAGCATGGTCCACGGTGGCAAAAGCCTTCGACAAATCAATAAAAACACCTCCTCTCTCAGCCCCTCTCTCACCCCCTCTCCCAGCTCCTCTCTCACCTCCTCTCTCAGCCCCTCTCTCACCTCACCTCCTCTCCCAGCTCCTCTCTCACCTCCTCTCTCAGCCCCTCTCTCACCTCCTCTCTCAGCCCCTCTCTCACCTCACCTCCTCTCCCACCTCCTCTCTCACCTCCTCTCCCACCTCCTCTCTCACCTCCTCTCCCACCTCCTCTCTCAGCCCCTCTCTCAGCTCCTCTCTCACCTTATCACCTCTCTCAGCCCCTCTCTCACCTCCTCTCTCACCTCCTCTCCCACCTCCTCTCTCAGCCCCTCTCTCACCTCTTCACATTTCTCAGCCCCTCTCTCACCTCATCTCCCACCTCCTCTCTCAGCTCCTCTCTCACCTCCTCTCTCAGCCCCTCTCTCACCTCATCACCTCTCTCAGCCCCTCTCTCACCTCCTCTCCCACCTCCTCTCTCAGCCCCTCTCATCACCTCCTCTCTCCTGAGACCACATCCTCCTGTCCCCACCCCTCTGGACAGCCTGGGTATTGTGACCCCAGATCATAGGTGTATCTTAAACTGTATTCGGTGCTCTGGTCAACACACACCCCAGTGTGTGTGTGTGTCCGGTGCGGGTACATGTGTGTGCATGTCCCTCTGTCCCTCTGTCTGTCTTGTCAGTGCTTGACTTGGGAAGAGCTAACCAGAGCTGAGTCCTGACACCTCACATCTTCTACTGTTTGAACTCCTGCAGCTCTTATAGAATATCAGCTTAAACGTATTGTGACCTAAATATCAACAGTGCCGACACACATTTCAGTCCACGTCAAGCACTGCTTCTTGTTCTCTCTCTGTGTGACTGAGGGAGGGGGGGGCGGGGTTGCAGGAAGAGAAAAGGGGAACACTGTCAGTTTCAACATTACACAACACTCTCCGGGCCTGTGTATGAGTAGCTGTTGCTGAAATTATTTAACCTCACAGTCTTATATTAAGACTGCTGATACATTTGTAGACTGTAATTTATCTCACATTGTGCAGTGTGGTGGATGTATTTGTATGTGGTGGAGAGTTGGATGGAGATAGACTTGCCTGACGACTCAAACTGAAGCCTTCCGCTGCTCTGTCGTTCGCTACATACTTCAGTCTGAGACATTGAAGTCGTTTGTGGTGACGTCGAAATGAGGGGTGTTGTACAAAACCAAAGTCATCATCGGTTTCTGGGACCAATCAGGGGGTATAGAATGCATTTACATTCTGGAAATCGTCGGGGAGGTACTCCTATCCAGACTCATTGCGGAGAAGAAACATCCGTGGGCATGGCGTAGCGGTTGGCCCGGAGCAAGGAGATTGGGTAACCAGGCAAGGGAGTGAATCATTTTGGGGAGTGTGAGGGGTGTCAAAAGGTCTGGGCTGCTATGGTAACCAGTTGCCCTTCCAAGCCTCAGTGAGATTCCAAACGTAGCTCAGTCACACACTGGAACACTGACCACTAGTATGTGTGTGCGCGGGCGCGTGTGTGTGCGCGTGTGTGCGCGGGCGTGCGTGTGTGTGCGCGGGCGCATGTGTGTGCGCGGGCGTGTGTGTGCGCAGGTGTGTGTGTGCGTGGGCGTGCGTGCGTGTGTGTGTATGATGTAGAGGTATGTGATGTTTTGAGTGATAGTATGTCTCTCACTGGCCTCCCAGAGGCAGGTTTGGACATGATATGGAGAGAGGAGGAGAACACACCTAGCAGCAGAACTGTATTTATGTCAGTTAGATTTCAAACGGCAGAGTTCTACACCAGGGTTCTGTTATGGTTAGAGTTGAGGTTAGGTCGGCTGAGGAGAGAGAGATATGTATATTACAGACTTCCGCATGCCTTTCCCTCTCTCGACACTTGATTTCAGTGTTGTGTAGGGTGATACCAGGTTCTCTCTCTCTCGCAGACACACACGCCCGCTCACAGACACACACACTAGTGGTGTGTGTGTGTGTGTGTGTGTTTGTGTGTGTGTGTGTGTGTGTGTGTGTGTGTGTGTGTGTGTGTGTGTGTATGTGTGTGTGTGTGTGTGTGTGTGTGTGTGTGTGTGTGTGTGTGTGTGTGTGTGTGTGTGTGTGTGTGTGTGTGTGTGTGTGTGTGTGTGTGTGTGTGTGTGTGTGTGTGTGTGTGTGTGAGAAAAAGAAGAAAAAAAACCTGGTATCACCCTACACAACACTGAAGTGTCTGCTGTACGCAGATGACCTGGTGCTGCTGTCTCCCACTAAAGAGGGGTTACAGCAGCACCTAGATCATCTTCACAGGTTCTGTCAGACCTGGGCTCTGATCGTTAACCACAGGTTCTGTCAGACCTGGGCTCTGATCGTTAACCACAGGTTCTGTCAGACCTGGGCTCTGATCGTTAACCACAGGTTCTGTCAGACCTGGGCTCTGATCGTTAACCACAGGTTCTGTCAGACCTGGGCTCTGATCGTTAACCACAGGTTCTGTCAGACCTGGGCTCTGATCGTTAACCACAGGTTCTGTCAGACCTGGGCTCTGATCGTTAACCACAGGTTCTGTCAGACCTGGGCTCTGATCGTTAACCACAGGTTCTGTCAGACCTGGGCTCTGATCATTAACCTAAAAAAACTTTATATAATGATATTCCAAAAAAGGTCCGGAAATCAGGATGACAAATAGAAATTCTTTTTGGACACAGTTCTATTAGAACACACCAAAAACTACACATATCTAGGACTAAATATCAGCAACACAGGTAGCTTTCACATGGCTGTGAAACTACACATATCTAGGACTAAATATCAGCAACACAGGTAGCTTTCACATGGCTGTGAATGAGCTGAGAGACAAAGCAAGAAGAGCATTCTATGCCATTAAAAGGAACATCAAAATTGAAATTCCAATTAGAATCTGGCTCAAAATGTTTCAATCAGTTATAGAACCAATTGCTCTATATGGCAGTGAAGTATGGGGTCCAATCTCTATTAATGAATTCACCAAATGGGACAAACATCCAATTGAAATACTGCATGCAGAGTTTTGCAAGACTGTATTGCAAGTGCAAATAAAAACTCCAAATAACGCATGTAGAGCAGAATTAGAATAGAAAAAATAGCCATCAAATTTTAATTTTACTCAGACCTAAGAGAATATTTAATTCCCAAAATTATAATACAATACAAAGAATTTGAAACCTAAAAATCAAATATTTATTGGGTGAAAAGCCAAAATGTGCAGTTTTGGCAGCCAAATATGTCCTCCTGCCACAACCTGTTTTGTTTTGTCTTTCATACCACGTCATGTGTCTTCTCAGTCATGTTGACACTGGTCTACTACCAGGTCATGGGTCTTCTCAGTCATGTTGACACTGGTCTACTACCAGGTCATGGGTCTTCTCAGTCATGTTGACACTGGTCTACTACCAGGTCATGTGTCTTCTCAGTCATGTTGACACTGGTCTACTACCAGGTCATGGGTCTTCTCAGTCATGTTGACACTGGTCTACTACCAGGTCATGGGTCTTCTCAGTCATGTTGACACTGGTCTACTACCACGTCATGTGTCTTCTCAGTCATGTTGACACTGGTCTACTACCAGGTCATGTGTCTTCTCAGTCATGTTGACACTGGTCTACTACCACGTCATGTGTCTTCTCAGTCATGTTGACACTGGTCTACTACCAGGTCATGTGTCTTCTCAGTCATGTTGACACTGGTCTACTACCACGTCATGTGTCTTCTCAGTCATGTTGACACTGGTCTACTACCACATCATGTGTCTTCTCAGTCATGTTGACACTGGTCTACTACCAGGTCATGGGTCTTCTCAGTCATGTTGACACTGGTCTACTACCAGGTCATGGGTCTTCTCAGTCATGTTGACACTGGTCTACTACCACGTCATGTGTCTTCTCAGTCATGTTGACACTGGTCTACTACCACGTCATGTGTCTTCTCAGTCATGTTGACACTGGTCTACTACCAGGTCATGGGTCTTCTCAGTCATGTTGACACTGGTCTACTACCAGGTCATGGGTCTTCTCAGTCATGTTGACACTGGTCTACTACCAGGTCATGGGTCTTCTCAGTCATGTTGACACTGGTCTACTACCAGGTCATGGGTCTTCTCAGTCATGTTGACACTGGTCTACTACCAGGTCATGGGTCTTCTCAGTCATGTTGACACTGGTCCACTACCATTGCTTTAATAAATTGTTGTTCTGATTAATATTGTTGTTGTTGTTAATGGTAATCCCATGTCCACTACTACTATTATTATTGCTGTTGGTCTCACCATTTATTTACATATATATACACTGCTCAAAAGAATAAAGGGAACACTTTGTAACAACACAATGTAACTCCAAGTCAATAAAACTTCTGTGAAATCAAACTGCCCACTTAGGAAGCTACACTAATTGACAATACATTTCACATGCTGTTGTGCAAATGGAATAGACAACAGGTGGAAATTATAGGCAATTAGCAAGACACCCCCAATAAAGGAGTGGTTCTGCAGGTGGTGACCACAGACCACTTCTCAGTTCCTATGCTTCCTGGCTGATGTTTTGGTCACTTTTGAATGCTGGCGGTGCTTTCACTCTAGTGGTATCACGAGAGGGAGTCTACAACCCACACAAGTGGCTCAGGTAGTGCAGCGCATCCAGGATGGTACATCAATGCGAGCTGTGGCAAGAAGGTTTGCTGTGTCTGTCAGCGTAGTGTCCAGAGCATGGAGGCGCTGCCAGGAGACAGGCCAGTACATCAGGAGACGTGGAGGAGGCTGTAGGAGGGCAACAACCCAGCAGCAGGACCGCTACCTCCGCCTTTGTGCAAGGAGGAGCAGGAGGAGCACTGCCAGGGCCCTGCAAAATGACCTCCAGCAGGCCACAAATGTGCATGTGTCTGCTCAAACGGTCAGAAACAGACTCCATGAGGGTGGTATAAGGGCCCGATGTCCACAGGTGGGGGTTGTGCTTACAGCCCAACACCGTGCAGGACGTTTGGCATTTGCCAGAGAACACCAAGATTGGCAAATTCGCCACTGGCGCCCTGTGCTCTTCACAGATGAAAGCAGGTTCACACTGAGCACATGTGACAGACGTGACAGAGTCTGGAGATGCCGTGGAGAACATTCTGCTGCCTGCAACATCCTCCAGCATGACCGGTATGGCGGTGGGTCAGTTATGGTGTGGGGTGGCATTTCTTTGGGGGGGCCGCACAGCCTTCCATGTGCTCGCCAGAGGTAGCCTGACTGCCATTAGGTACCGAGATGAGATCCTCAGACCCCTTGTGAGACCATATGCTGGTGCGGTTGTCCCTGGGTTCCTCCTAATGCAAGACAATGCTAGACCTCATGTGGCTGGAGTGTGTCAGCAGTTCCTGCAAGAGGAAGGCATTGATGCTATGGACCGCCTGTTCCCCAGACCTGAATCCAATTGAGCACATCTGGGACATCATGTCTCGCTCCATGCACCAACGCCACGTTGGAACACAGACTGTCCAGCAGTCGGGGGATGATTTAGTCCAGGTCTGGGAGGAGATCCCTCAGGAGACCATCCGCCACCTCATCAGGAGCATGCCCAGGCGTTGTAGGGAGCCTAATTTTGACTTGTTTTAAGGACATTACATCAAAGTTGGATCAGCCTGTAGTGTGGTTTTCCACTTTAATTTTGAGTGTGACTCCAAATCCAGACCTCCATGGGTTGATAAATTTGATTTCCATTGATAATTTTTGTGATTTTGTTGTCAGCACATTCAACTATGTAAAGAAAAAAGTATTTAATAAGAATATTTAATTCATTCAGATCTAGGATGTGTTATTTTAGTGTTCCCTTTATTTTTTTGAGCAGTGTATTATATTTTATATCTAAATATTTATTTTTTATTTTGTTTTTGTTTTTCGATATGTTTACTTTGACAATGTCAATTGAATTTATTTGAATAGAGAGAGAGAGAGAGAGAGAGACAGAGAGAGAGAGAGTGAGAGAACAGAGACAGAGAGAGAGAAAGAGAGACAGAGAGAGAGAGAGAGAGAGAGAGAGAGAGAGAGAGAGAGAGAGAAAGATGAGAGAGAAAGAAAGATGAGAGAGAGAAAGAAAGATGAGAGAGAGAGAAGAGTGAGAGAGAGAAGAGTGAGAGAGAGAGAGAGAAGAGAGAGAGAGAGAGAGAGAGAGAGAAGAGTGAGAGAGAGAGAGAGAGATAGACTGGAGAGAGAGAAAGAAAGATGAGAGAGAGAGAGAAAGAAAGATGAGTGAGTGAGAGAGAGAAGAAAAGATAGAGAGACTGGAGAGAGAAGGAAAGAGACTGGAGAGAAAAGAGGATTGATAGACTCATGGCTGTTTTCTGTCTTCTACCGGCCCCTGGTGTCAACGGTAACATTGTGCCCCTCTCCCTTCCTCTGTCATTCTTCTCTCCAGCGATGCTCCAGTCAATGAGCCGCACCCCGAGCGAACTCCACCCCCCCCGCCTCGGACCAGGGTACACAACACACCAATCGAAGGCACACAGCCTGCTCTGCCAATGAGAAGAGTCCCCCAGCCACCGCCTGAAATCAGTGAGCATACTGAACCCCTCCCATCCATCCTTAGCCACACCCATTAACTCCCTGACCTCACCTCTTCCTGATTTAACCTCTAGCGTCGAGCAAACCCATATCCGGGAGCGTAATCATAGCCTCAAGCTCATTACCATAACGCAACGTTAACTATTCATGAAAATCGCAAATGAAATGAAAGAAATATATTCACTCACACGCTTAGCCTTTTGTTAACAACACTGTCATCTCAGATTTTCAAAATATGCTTTTCAACCATAGCTACACAAGCATTTGTGTAAGAGTATTGATAGCTAGCGTAGCATTTAGCGTAGCATTCAGCAGGCAACATTTTCACAAAAACAAGAAAAGCATTCAAATAAAATCATTTACCTTTGAAGAACTTTGGATGTTTTCAATGAGGAGACTCTCAAGTTAGATAGCAAATGTTCATGTTTTCCAAAAAGATGATTTGTGTAGGAGAAATTGCTCCGTTTTGTTCATCACGTTTGGCTAAGAAAAAACCCAGAAAATTCAGTCACTACAACGCCAAACTTTTTTCCAAATTAACTCCATAATATCGACAGAAACATGGCAAACGTTGTTTAGAATCAATCCTCAAGGTGTTTTTCACATATCTATTCGATGATAAATCATTTGTGGCAGTTGGGTTTCTCCTCAGTAGCAAACGGAAAAGTACTGCAGGTGGAGATTACGCAATAATTACGACGGAGGACACCAAGCGACCACCTGGTAAAGGTAGTCTCTTATGGTCAATCTTCCAATGATATGCCTACAAATACGTCACAATGCTGCAGACACCTTGGGGAAACGACAGAAAGTCTAAGCTCATTCGTGGCCCATTCACAGCCATATAAGGAGTCATTGGAACACGGCGCCTTCAAAATCTGGGGCACTTCCTGTTTGAAATTTCATCTTGGTTTCGCCTGTAGCATCAGTTCTGTGGCACTCACAGACAATATCTTTGCAGTTTTGGAAACGTCAGGGTGTTTTCTTTCCAAAGCTGTCAATTATATGCAGTCGAGCATCTTTTCGTGACAAAATATCGCGCTTAAAACGGGAACGTTTTTTATCCAATAATGAAATACCGCCCCCATTGTATTTGTCACATGCACCGAATACAACAGGTGTTCCTCTTACCGTGAAATGATTACTTACAAGCCCTTAACCAACAATGCAGTTAAAAATAAAGAGTTAATAAAATATTTACTAAATAAAAAAATGATCAAAAAGTAACACACAAAATGTAGATAACGGTAACGAGGCTATATACAGGGGGCCCCCTGGGTAACTGAGTCAATGTGCGGGTGTACAGGTTAGTCGAGGTCATTTGTAATGTGACTAGATAATAGATAATAAACAGAGAGTAGCAGCAGTGTAAAAACAATGGGGGGGGGGGGTCAATGTAAATAGTCCTGGAGGCCATTTGATACATTTTTCAGCAGTCTTTTAGCTTGGGGGTAGAAGCTGTTAAGGAGCCTCTTGGACCTAGACTTGGTGCTCCGGTACCGCTTGCTGTGTGGTAGCAGAGAGAACAGTCTATGACTAAGGTGGCTGGACTGTGAAGAGAAGCAGCCATTTTATATATCTTAGTATTATAATTTGCAGTGTCTTATATATTACACCTAGATATTGTATGTATGTACTGATATGTAGACTATGTATGACAGTTTAAATGTATTTCAGTCCTTGACTAATAATGTTCTGTACTATATATTATGTCATGTTTCATGTGAACCCCAGGAAGAGTAGCTGATGCTTTTAGAGTGGGGATCCTAATAAATACCACTAACTCCAATTTGACCTAACTAATATAAAAAAAAATATCTAGGTAAAGTTATGTCGACATGTGGAAGTGGTTTCTGACTTTGTCTCCTAGGAATTAGAGCAATAAACTGATATAACTGTTGTCTTGTTGTTAGACAGCTCATACTGTAGAATCTATTTATTCAAATGGATGCTTTATATCACTAATGCTGCTAAACCTGTCCTCTACTGTATTAGACCTGTCCTCTACTGTATTAACCTGTCCCTCTACTGTACTGTATTAGACCTGTCCTCTACTGTATTAGACCTGTCCTCTACTGTATTAGACCTGTCCTCTACTGTATTAGACCTGTCCTCTACTGTACTGTATTAGACCTGTCCTCTACTGTATTAACCTGTCCCTCTACTGTACTGTATTAGACCTGTCCTCTACTGTATTAGACCTGTCCTCTACTGTATTAACCTGTCCCTCTACTGTATTAGACCTGTCCTCTACTGTATTAGACCTGTCCTCTACTGTATTAGACCTGTCCTCTACTGTATTAGACCTGTCCCCTACTGTACTGTATTAGACCTGTCCTCTACTGTATTAGACCTGTCCTCTACTGTATTAACCTGTCCTCTACTGTACTGTATTAGACCTGTCCCCTACTGTATTAGACCTGTCCTCTACTGTATTAGACCTGTCCTCTACTGTATTAGACCTGTCCTCTACTGTATTAACCTGTCCCTCTACTGTACTGTATTAGACCTGTCCTCTACTGTATTAGACCTGTCCTCTACTGTATTAGACCTGTCCTCTACTGTATTAGACCTGTCCTCTACTGTATTAGACCTGTCCTCTACTGTATTAACCTGTCCTCTACTGTATTAAACCTGTCCTCTACTGTATTAAACCTGTCCTCTACTGTATTAGACCTGTCCTCTACTGTATTAGACCTGTCCCCTACTGTATTAGACCTGTCCTCTACTGTATTAGACCTGTCCTCTACTGTATTAACCTGTCCTCTACTGTATTAAACCTGTCCTCTACTGTATTAGACCTGTCCTCTACTGTATTAGACCTGTCCTCTACTGTATTAGACCTGTCCTCTACTGTATTAAACCTGTCCTCTACTGTATTAGACCTGTCCTCTACTGTATTAGACCTGTCCTCTACTGTACTGTATTAGACCTGTCCTCTACTGTATTAGACCTGTCCTCTACTGTATTAGACCTGTCCTCTACTGTACTGTATTAGACCTGTCCCCTACTGTATTAGACCTGTCCTCTACTGTATTAGACCTGTCCCCTACTGTATTAGACCTGTCCTCTACTGTATTAGACCTGTCCTCTACTGTATTAGACCTGTCCCCTACTGTATTAGACCTGTCCTCTACTGTATTAGACCTGTCCTCTACTGTATTAACCTGTCCTCTACTGTATTAGACCTGTCCTCTACTGTATTAGACCTGTCCTCTACTGTATTAGACCTGTCCTCTACTGTATTAGACCTGTCCTCTACTGTATTAGACCTGTCCTCTACTGTATTAGACCTGTCCTCTACTGTATTAGACCTGTCCTCTACTGTATTAGACCTGTATTAGACCTGTCCTCTACTGTATTAGACCTGTCCTCTACTGTATTAGACCTGTCCTCTACTGTATTAGACCTGTCCCCTACTGTACTGTATTAGACCTGTCCTCTACTGTATTAGACCTGTCCTCTACTGTATTAGACCTGTCCTCTACTGTACTTTATTAGACCTGTCCCCTACTGTATTAGACCTGTCCTCTACTGTATTAGACCTGTCCCCTACTGTATTAGACCTGTCCTCTACTGTATTAGACCTGTCCTCTACTGTATTAGACCTGTCCTCTACTGTATTAGACCTGTCCTCTACTGTATTAGACCTGTCCTCTACTGTATTAGACCTGTCCCCTACTGTACTGTATTAGACCTGTCCTCTACTGTATTAGACCTGTCCCCTACTGTACTGTATTAGACCTGTCCTCTACTGTATTAGACCTGTCCTCTACTGTATTAGACCTGTCCTCTACTGTATTAGACCTGTCCTCTACTGTATTAGACCTGTCCTCTACTGTATTAGACCTGTCCTCTACTGTATTAGACCTGTCCTCTACTGTATTAGACCTGTCCTCTACTGTATTAGACCTGTCCTCTACTGTATTAGACCTGTCCTCTACTGTATTAGACCTGTCCTCTACTGTATTAGACCTGTCCTCTACTGTATTAGACCTGTCCTCTACTGTATTAGACCTGTCCCCTACTGTACTGTATTAGACCTGTCCTCTACTGTATTAGACCTGTCCTCTACTGTATTAGACCTGTCCTCTACTGTACTGTATTAGACCTGTCCCCTACTGTACTGTATTAGACCTGTCCTCTACTGTATTAGACCTGTCCTCTACTGTACTGTATTAGACTTGTCCTCTACTGTATTAGACCTGTCCTCTACTGTACTGTATTAGACCTGTCCCCTACTGTACTGTATTAGACCTGTCCTCTACTGTATTAGACCTGTCCTCTACTGTACTGTATTAGACTTGTCCTCTACTGTATTAGACCTGTCCCCTACTGTACTGTATTAGACTTGTCCTCTACTGTATTAGACCTGTCCTCTACTGTATTAGACCTGTCCTCTACTGTATTAGACCTGTCCCCTACTGTACTGTATTAGACCTGTCCTCTACTGTATTAGACCTGTCCTCTACTGTATTAGACCTGTCCTCTACTGTATTAGACATGTCCCCTACTGTACTGTATTAGACCTGTCCTCTACTGTATTAGACCTGTCCTCTACTGTATTAGACCTGTCTTCTACTGTATTAACCTGTCCCTCTACTGTACTGTATTAGACCTGTCCTCTACTGTATTAGACCTGTCCTCTACTGTATTAGACCTGTCCTCTACTGTATTAAACCTGTCCTCTACTGTATTAGACCTGTCCTCTACTGTATTAACCTGTCCTCTACTGTACTGTATTAGACCTGTCCTCTACTGTATTAACCTGTCCTCTACTGTACTGTATTAGACCTGTCCTCTACTGTATTAACCTGTCCTCTACTGTATTAGACCTGTCCTCTACTGTATTAGACCTGTCCTCTACTGTATTAGACTTGTCCTCTACTGTATTAACCTGTCCTCTACTGTATTAGACCTGTCCTCTACTGTATTAGACCTGTCCTCTACTGTATTAGACCTGTCCCCTACTGTATTAGACCTGTCCTCTACTGTATTAGACCTGTCCTCTACTGTATTAGACCTGTCCTCTACTGTATTAACCTGTCCTCTACTGTATTAGACCTGTCCTCTACTGTATTAGACCTGTCCTCTACTGTATTAGACCTGTCCTCTACTGTATTAGACATGTCCTCTACTGTATTAGACCTGTCCCCTACTGTATTAGACCTGTCCTCTACTGTATTAGACCTGTCCTCTACTGTATTAACCTGTCCTCTACTGTATTAAACCTGTCCTCTACTGTATTAAACCTGTCCTCTACTGTATTAGACCTGTCCTCTACTGTATTAGACCTGTCCCCTACTGTATTAGACCTGTCCTCTACTGTATTAGACCTGTCCTCTACTGTATTAACCTGTCCTCTACTGTATTAAACCTGTCCTCTACTGTATTAGACCTGTCCTCTACTGTATTAGACCTGTCCTCTACTGTATTAGACCTGTCCTCTACTGTATTAAACCTGTCCTCTACTGTATTAGACCTGTCCTCTACTGTATTAGACCTGTCCTCTACTGTACTGTATTAGACCTGTCCTCTACTGTATTAGACCTGTCCTCTACTGTATTAGACCTGTCCTCTACTGTACTGTATTAGACCTGTCCCCTACTGTATTAGACCTGTCCTCTACTGTATTAGACCTGTCCCCTACTGTATCAGACCTGTCCTCTACTGTATTAGACCTGTCCTCTACTGTATTAGACCTGTCCTCTACTGTATTAGACCTGTACCCTACTGTATTAGACCTGTCCCCTACTGTATTAGACCTGTCCTCTACTGTATTAGACCTGTCCTCTACTGTATTAGACCTGTCCTCTACTGTATTAGACCTGTCCTCTACTGTATTAGACCTGTATTAGACCTGTCCTCTACTGTATTAGACCTGTCCTCTACTGTATTAGACCTGTCCCCTACTGTACTGTATTAGACCTGTCCTCTACTGTATTAGACCTGTCCTCTACTGTATTAGACCTGTCCTCTACTGTACTGTATTAGACCTGTCCCCTACTGTATTAGACCTGTCCTCTACTGTATTAGACCTGTCCTCTACTGTATTAGACCTGTCCCCTACTGTACTGTATTAGACCTGTCCTCTACTGTATTAGACCTGTCCTCTACTGTATTAGACCTGTCCTCTACTGTACTGTATTAGACCTGTCCCCTACTGTATTAGACCTGTCCTCTACTGTATTAGACCTGTCCTCTACTGTATTAGACCTGTCCTCTACTGTATTAGACCTGTCCTCTACTGTATTAGACCTGTCCCCTACTGTACTGTATTAGACCTGTCCTCTACTGTATTAGACCTGTCCCCTACTGTACTGTATTAGACCTGTCCTCTACTGTATTAGACCTGTCCTCTACTGTATTAGACCTGTCCTCTACTGTACTGTATTAGACCTGTCCTCTACTGTATTAGACCTGTCCTCTACTGTATTAGACCTGTCCTCTACTGTATTAAACCTGTCCTCTACTGTATTAGACCTGTCCTCTACTGTATTAGACCTGTCCTCTACTGTATTAGACCTGTCCCCTACTGTATTAGACCTGTCCTCTACTGTACTGTATTAGACCTGTCCTCTACTGTACTGTATTAACCTGTCCTCTACTGTATTAGACCTGTCCTCTACTGTACTGTATTAGACCTGTCCTCTACTGTACTGTATTAGACCTGTCCTCTACTGTACTGTATTAGACCTGTCCTCTACTGTACTGTATTAGACCTGTCCTCTACTGTACTGTATTAACCTGTCCTCTACTGTATTAGACCTGTCCCCTACTGTATTAGACCTGTCCTCTACTGTATTAAACCTGTCCTCTACTGTACTGTATTAGACCAGTCCTCTACTGTACTGTATTAGACCTGTCCTGTACTGTATTAGACCTGTCCCCTACTGTATTAGACCTGTCCTCTACTGTATTAAACCTGTCCTCTACTGTATTAGACCTGTCCTCTACTGTATTAGACCTGTCCCCTACTGTACTGTATTAGACCTGTCCTCTACTGTATTAGACCTGTCCTCTACTGTATTAGACCTGTCCTCTACTGTACTGTATTAGACCTGTCCTCTACTGTATTAGACCTGTCCTCTACTGTATTAGACCTGTCTTCTACTGTATTAGACCTGTCCTCTACTGTACTGTATTAACCTGTCCTCTACTGTATTAGACCTGTCCTCTACTGTATTAGACCTGTCCCCTACTGTACTGTATTAAACCTGTCCTCTACTGTATTAGACCTGTCCCCTACTGTACTGTATTAGACCTGTCCTCTACTGTATTAGACCTGTCCTCTACTGTATTAGACCTGTCCTCTACTGTATTAGACCTGTCCTCTACTGTACTGTATTAACCTGTCCTCTACTGTATTAGACCTGTCCTCTACTGTATTAGACCTGTCCCCTACTGTACTGTATTAGACCTGTCCTCTACTGTACTGTATTAGACCTGTCCTCTACTGTACTGTTTTAGACCTGTCCTCTATTGTACTGTATTAGACCTGTCCTCTACTGTATTAGACCTGTCCTCTACTGTACTGTATTAGACCTGTCCTCTACTGTATTAGACCTGTCCTCTACTGTATTAGACCTGTCCTCTACTGTACTGTATTAACCTGTCCTCTACTGTATTAGACCTGTCCTCTACTGTATTAGACCTGTCCCCTACTGTACTGTATTAAACCTGTCCTCTACTGTATTAGACCTGTCCCCTACTGTACTGTATTAGACCTGTCCTCTACTGTATTAGACCTGTCCTCTACTGTATTAGACCTGTCCTCTACTGTACTGTATTAGACCTGTCCTCTACTGTATTAGACCTGTCCTCTACTGTATTAGACCTGTCCTCTACTGTATTAGACCTGTCCTCTACTGTACTGTATTAACCTGTCCTCTACTGTATTAGACCTGTCCTCTACTGTATTAGACCTGTCCCCTACTGTACTGTATTAGACCTGTCCTCTACTGTACTGTTTTAGACCTGTCCTCTATTGTACTGTATTAGACCTGTCCTCTACTGTATTAGACCTGTCCTCTACTGTACTGTATTAGACCTGTCCTCTACTGTATTAAACCTGTCCTCTACTGTATTAAACCTGTCCTCTACTGTATTAGACCTGTCCCCTACTGTATTAGACCTGTCCTCTACTGTATTAGACCTGTCCCCTACTGTATTAGACCTGTCCTCTACTGTATTAGACCTGTCCTCTACTGTACTGTATTAGACCTGTCCTCTACTGTACTGTATTAGACCTGTCCTCTACTGTATTAGACCTGTCCTCTACTGTATTAACCTGTCCTCTACTGTATTAGACCTGTCCTCTACTGTATTAGACCTGTCCCTCTACTGTACTGTATTAGACCTGTCCTCTGCTGTACTGTATTAGACCTGTCCTCTACTGTACTGTTTTAGACCTGTCCTCTATTGTACTGTATTAGGGGCTGTGGCTCCGAAGTTACCTCTGTTTTTTAAAATTTCTCTCTCTCTCCATCCCTGTCAGGGTCAGATTTTGAATTGTTTTTTAAATTTTATCTCTCACTCTCTCCCTCTCAGGGTCAGATTTTGAGTTGTTTTTTAAAAATGTCTCTCTCTCCCTCTCAGGGTCAGATTTTGAGTTGTTTTTTAAAAATGTCTCTCTCTCCCTCTCAGGGTCAGATTTTGGTGACAGTTCAGATGACTCTGAGGATCCAGACCAAGTTTACCCCAAGCCCCAGTCTGTGAACATGGCAGACAGGGTAAGATAGTGTGTGTGTGTGTGTGTGTACTCTGAATATGTGTCTAGACTCCTGTAATGTTATTGTGTTGCTGTGTGTCAGTGACGGCTGTGTTGTCCAATAGGATGTGTTCCTGCCGGTGCCGGGGTGGGGGAAGGGGCGGTACAGCTCTCTCTGCAGCGACGATGAACTATTGGACGATGACAACGAGCCAATCAGCAACCGGTTAGTGTCCCCTGACCCCTGACCTCTGACCTCTGGTGACATCATTGTTCCCATAGAGAGAGGGAATAACACTCTCTCTCTCTTTCATTCTCCTCTCTCTCTTTTTATTTTCTTTATCTTTCTCTCACTTTCACTCTCTTTCTTTCTCTCAGTCAGAGCTCATGGCAGGACTATGGTCTGAGTACGCTACAGGAGAGTGTCTACCTGCCGGTCACAGGCAGGATCCTAGCCCAGCCCCCTAGAGATGGCCCCTCCCCTGTTCTAAAGATGGGCTGGCTGGATAAGAACCCACCGCAGGGGTACGTCACACACACACACACACACACACGCACACGCACACACACGCACATCCAGTATACGACCTCCCTAACTGTATGTATGTGTGTGCAGGTCTCTGTACTACCAGAGGAGATGGGTGAAGCTGGATGTTGACTACCTGAGATACTTTGACAACGACAAGGTGCGGTAACTATGAGTTCAGTTGGCCATCTACATTGTCCTGTTAGTCTATACATTACCTAAGTCATGATGTCCCCCATTAGTATTTCTCAGAGATGTGGTTTCTCTATTGATTGTCTGTGTTGTGTGTGACAGCGGTCCTATGAGTCATGGTGTGTGTGTGTGTGTGTGTGTGTGTGATAGCGGTCATACGAGTCATGGTGTGTTGTGTGTCTGTGTGTGTGTGTGTGACAGCGGTCGTATGAGTCATGGTGTGTTGTGTGTGTGTGTGTGTCTGACTGTGGTCGTATGAGTCATGGTGTGTGTGTGTGTGTGTGTGTGACAGCGTCGTATGAGTCATGATGTGTTGTGTGTGTGTGTGACAGCAGTCGTATGAGTCATGGTGTGTTGTGTGTGTGTGTGACAGCAGTTGTATGAGTCATGATGTGTTGTGTGTGTGTGTGACAGCAGTCGTATGAGTCATGGTGTGTTGTGTGTGTTGTGTGTGTGACAGCGGTTATATGAGTCATGGTGTGTTGTGTGTGTGTGTGACATTGGTCGTATGAGTCATGGTGTGTTGTGTGTGTTGTGTGTGTGACAGCGGTTATATGAGTCATGGTGTGTGTGTGTGTGACAGCAGTCGTATGAGTCATGGTGTGTTGTGTGTGTGTGTGTGGGACAGCAGTCGTATGAGTCATGGTGTGTTGTGTGTGTGACAGCAGTCATATGAGTCATGGTGTGTTGTGTGTACGACAGCGGTCATATGAGTCATGGTGTGTTGGGTGTGTGACAGCGGTCGTATGAGTCATGGTGTGTTGTGTGTGTGTGACAGCGGTCGTATGAGTCATGGTGTGTTGTGTGTGTGTGACAGCGGTCGTATGAGTCATGGTGTGTTGTGTTGCAGGAGGTATACTCTAAGAGGATCATACCAACGGCTGCCATTACGGGGGTGACCAATGTGGGGGAGCAGAAGTTTGAGGTGGTCACAACCAACCGGACCTTTCTCTTCAGAGCCGAGAGCGACTGTGAGTGTGTGTGTGGGTGTGTGGGTGTGTGTGTGTGTGTGTGTGTACATCCTTTGTTGTTCTTCTCTGGTTGTCAGCCCAGAAACCTTGACCCCAAGTAAACCCAGCAACATGTTTTGAGCCATGGTTTAATACACAGGGACTTGGTTCGTCCCTCTTCTTAAACGAGTCAGATAATAGGAAGTATTCTACTGTGTACTAGTGCAAGTATAACTGTGTGTTCAGAACAATGTGCTGGAGGCGGATGGCAGCCCTGGTCTTAGGAAAGCACAGAGAGAGGAAAACTCACCTTAGATATGATCAATTACGAAAATATCAAATTGTTGCTTACGGAAACTCCCAAAATCATATCAACCCTTATAATAATTAAAGCAATGGTAAACTAGATGATCATTTCAGCACCATTTTGATTGAGACAATCGTGGGGGACTCGTCTTCATAAATCAATCAAGGTCTGAATCGGATATTTGACCATATGTAGGTTGGGGAAATGTTAGCTAAGTTGAGGTGAGTGCTAATGATCCAAGTTATTCTAGTTAGCTCATATATTAACTGATCAGAACACCTTGCTGGCATGCTATGTACAGTAGCTTAACAAGTGGATCATGCTCTTCACTCGTCTGTGACTGTTTCTGATCATCAATCAATAGGATTTTGTTTCACTGAATCTCCGTCTGTATATTTCATTAATTGATCTCTGGCTGGGTAAATAAGTGGTGGTATAGCTCATCTATCAACGATCATAAACATTTAGCATGCTATAATGTAGCCTAATCAAGTGTTCGTCTATCACTGATCTGAAACATTTAGCATGCTATAATGAAGCCTAATCAAGTGTTCATCTATCACTGATCTGAAACATTTAGCATGCTATAACGTAGCCTAATCAAGTGTTCGTCTATCACTGAACTGAAACATTTAGCATGCTATAACGTAGCCTAATCAAGTGTTCATCTATCACTGATCTGAAACATTTAGCATGCTATAACGTAGCCTAATCAAGTGTTCATCTATCACTGATCTGAAACATTTAGCATGCTATAACGTAGCCTAATCAAGTGTTCGTCTATCACTGATCTGAAACATTTAGCATGCTATAACGTAGCCTAATCAAGTGTTCGTCTATCACTGAACTGAAACATTTAGCATGCTATAACGTAGCCTAATCAAGTGTTCATCTATCACTGATCTGAAACATTTAGCATGCTATAACGTAGCCTAATCAAGTGTTCGTCTATCACTGATCTGAAACATTTAGCATGTTATAATGTAGCCTAATCAAGTGTGTATTTTTCTCTTGGATCATGTAGCCTTATATAATCTCTCCATCATGGAGCTGTGACAGCGTGTCCTGTTTTATGTGTCTTAACCTAACTTCAATATAATCAATCAGTGATTCATGTTGGCTAATTACACAGCATATGAGTCATTCATGCATTTTAAATACAATCAAGCGTTTTATTTTGTAAGGAAATAACAAAGGGAACCTTGAATAAATAAACTAGAAATAAACTAGATTTTCTGTCAAACAGCCATTTGAATAATCTGTTAAAAGCCCTGTGTTTTTAACATGTTAAATTGGTAGTTACAGTCTTGTCCCATCGCTGCAACTCCCGTACAGACTCGGGAGAGGCGAAGGTCGAGAGCCTTGCGTCCTCGGAAACACAACCTTGCCAAGTCGCACTGCTTCTTGACACACTGCTCGCTTAACCCGGAAGCCAGCCGTACCAATGTGTCGGAGAAAATACCGTAGAACTGGCGACCGTGTCAGCGTGCACTGCGCCCGTCCCGCCACAGGAGTCGCTAGAGCGCGATGGGACAAGGAAATCTCGGCCAGCCTCCTCATGGGTCTCCCGGTCGCGGCCCGGCTGCGACACAGCCCGGGATTGAACCCGGGTCAGTAGTGATGCCTCAAGCACTGCGATGCAGTGCCTTAGACCGCTGCACAACTCGGGAGGCCACTCCAGCCTATTCTTATCGCAATTTGAAACATTGCACTCATCAGAAAAATACTTTCATCATGGCAGCAAATGTCTCTGGCCCAGCCAATTTTTAAATCCTGGCACCGCTAGTGGCACCGCTGGCACTGCTAGTGTCTGCAGCTGCAGCTGCTGAGAGAGAGCCTTAGTAGGATAAAAGGTGCACAGACACTCACAGTTGATTTAATTCTTAACACAACACGGCAAGCCCGAAACCCACCCGGGTCCAAATCAACCCATCTGCCCATCTAGCAACTCATCTGCCCATCATGCAGACATCAGCACTAAGCTGTTCATATCACACTGCTGCGTGCTAAATCACTCTTCCTCTGTGTGTGTGTGTGTGTGTGTGTGTGTAGTTGAGAGGAATGAGTGGGTGTCAGTTCTGCAGAACTTCACTAGGGGGCGCCAGGAGGGCAGCAGGGAGATTACTTCACACTCCTCGATGACCCCTGGTTCACCCCTGACCCCTGAACAGCAGGGCTACCTGGAGCTGAGGGGCCTGCGCTCCAAACTCTACACAGTCGTCTCTGGAGACAAGGTCTTCCTCTACAAGAACATGGAGGTGAGGCTGTGGGGGTGTTTGGTCCTAGGGGTGTTTGGTCCTAGGGGTGTTTGGTCCTAGGGATGTTTGGTCCTAGGGGTGTTTGGTCCTAGGGGTATTTGGTCCTAGGGTTATTTGATCCTAGGGCTGTTGGGTCCTAGGGGTATTGGGTCCTAGGGCTGTTGGGTCCTAGGGCTATTGGGTCCTAGGGGTATTTGGTCCTAGGGGTGTTGGGTCCTAGGGGTGTTGGGTACTAGGGGTATTGGGTCCTAGGGGTGTTGGGTCCTAGGGGTGTTGGGTCCTAGGGGTGTTGGGTCCTAGGGGTGTTGGGTCCTAGGGGTGTTGGGTCCCAGGGGTATTGGGTCCTAGGGATATTTGGTCCTAGGGGTGTTGGGTCCTAGGGGTGTTGGGTCCTAGGGTTATTTGATCCTAGGGCTGTTGGGTCCTAGGGGTATTGGGTCCTAGGGCTGTTGGGTCCTAGGGCTATTGGGTCCTAGGGGTATTTGGTCCTAGGGGTGTTGGGTCCTAGGGGTGTTGGGTCCTAGGGGTGTTGGGTCCTAGGGGTGTTGGGTCCTAGGGCTGTTGGGTCCTAGGGGTGTTGGGTCCTAGGGGTGTTGGGCTGTTGGGTCCTAGGGATGTTGGGTCCTAGGGCTGTTGGGTCCTAGGGGTGTTGGGTCCTAGGGGTGTTGGGTTCTAGGGGTGTTGGGTCCTAGGGGTGTTGGGTCCTAGGGGTATTGGTCCTAGGGGTGTTGGGTCCTAGGGGTGTTGGGTGCTAGGGGTGTTGGGTCCTAGGGGTGTTGGGTGCTAGGGGTGTTGGGTCCTAGGGGTATTGGGTCCTAGGGGTGTTGGGTCCTAGGGCTGTTGGGTCCTAGGGGTGTTGGGTCCTAGGGGTGTTGGGTCCTAGGGGTGTTGGGTGCTAGGGGTGTTGGGTCCTAGGGGTGTTGGGTGCTAGGGGTGTTGGGTCCTAGGGGTATTTGGTCCTAGGGGTATTGGGTCCTAGGGGTATTGGGTCCTAGTGGTGTTGGGTCCTAGGGGTGTTGGGTGCTAGGGGTGTTGGGTCCTAGGGGTGTTGAAAATAATTTATTTGGAATTAGTATTTGACAATAGTTTTGCTATTTGAGTCACTTCCACAAAATGTTTTCCTGAAATGTCTGAAATGCCTTTTGCATCCCCTTGAAGTATTTGAAGTAGAAATTGTGCACCAATATTGATTTTTAAAAGCCTGTTATATTAAATAAAGTGCCCTTTAATATAGACCACATGGATAATTCAACATATCTTGTATAAGTGCCTGTTACGTGGAACTGAACTCGCCTTTTAATGTGGTGAAACTAACTAACTATTCCTTTTAAAATATTTTGCTTTCAAAAAGAGACATTGAACATCTAATAGTCGAATCATAGTGTAAAAGCAGGTGAACTCTTTTTATTATTTTTTGGCCGTTTTGCGGTGGAAAACGAATCGGCTCGAGTACAGGTGAAAAATATTTTAGCACGTATTTATGTGAAGCATTCAATTGCCACTTCCTGTTGCACACAACACGCTTCCATTCCCCCTGTCACGTGAGGATTTATGGCTGATTTAAGAAGAAATCGTCAACCCTGTTACGGTCAACCCTGTTACGGTCAACCCTGTTACGGTCAACCATGTTACTGTCAACCCTGTTACGGTCTACCCTGTTACGGTCAACCATGTTACGGTCAACCCTGTTACGGCCTACCCTGTTACAGTCAACGCTGTTAC
>NC_048588.1:39290450-39307950 GCF_013265735.2 Oncorhynchus mykiss
AGCTGAAACAGAACAGTACCTCCTCCTCCAAACAGCTAGACTGCCCACGACAGCTGAAACAGAACAGTACCTCCTTCTCCAAACAGCTAGACTGACCACGACAGCTGAAACAGAACAGTACCTCCTTCTCCAAACAGCTAGACTGCCCACGACAGCTGAAACAGAACAGTACCTCCTTCTCCAAACAGCTAGACTGCCCACGACAGCTGAAACAGAACAGTACCTCCTTCTCCAAACAGCTAGACTGCCCACGACAGCTGAAACAGAACAGTACCTCCTTCTCCAAACAGCTAGACTGCCCACGACAGCTGAAACAGAACAGTACCTCCTTCTCCAAACAGCTAGACTGACCACGACAGCTGAAACAGAACAGTACCTCCTTCTCCAAACAGCTAGACTGCCCACGACAGCTGAAACAGAACAGTACCTCCTTCTCCAAACAGCTAGACTGACCACGACAGCTGAAACAGAACAGTACCTCCTTCTCCAAACAGCTAGACTGACCACGACAGCTGAAACAGAACAGTACCTCCTTCTCCAAACAGCTAGACTGACCACGACAGCTGAAACAGAACAGTACCTCCTTCTCCAAACAGCTAGACTGACCACGACAGCTGAAACAGAACAGTACCTCCAACTCCAAACAGCTAGACTGACCACGACAGCTGAAACAGAACAGTACCTCCTTCTCCAAACAGCTAGACTGCCCACGACAGCTGAAACAGAACAGTACCTCCTTCTCCAAACAGCTAGACTGACCACGACAGCTGAAACAGAACAGTACCTCCTTCTCCAAACAGCTAGACTGACCACGACAGCTGAAACAGAACAGTACCTCCTTCTCCACACAGCTAGACTGCCCACGACAGCTGAAACAGAACAGTATTTTGGCTAACTACTGTGTCCCTCTCTAATACCCCTGCCTGTCCCTTACCTGTCCCCAAGGTGTTCCTGTTGCTAGGTAATGAGCGTCTGAACAGATTTTGGGCGGCGAACGTCCCTCCCAGCGAGGCGCTGAGTCCGACCAGCTGCAGCGAAGACCGCCGACGATTCGTCAGCTCCAAATACAGACAGGGCAAATACCGCAAATACCACCCCCTCTACGGCAACCAGGAAGAGCTTAACAACGTAAGAACAACCTTTATATAACCCTGATCTGACCTCCAAACTAACCTTAATGTAACCCTACCACATCTAAATGACAACCAGAACGATCCCATACACTCCCATACCCCTCCAGTATCTCTCCCTCCAGTATCCACACCCCTCTAGTATCCACACCCCTTAAGTATCCACACCCCTCCAGGATCTATCCCCCTCCAGTATCTATCCCCCTCCAGTATCCACACCCCTCCAATATCCATACCCCTCCAGTATTTATCCCCCTCCAGGATCTATCCCCCTCCAGTATCTATCCCCCTCCAGTATCTATCCCCCTCCAGGATTTATCCCCCTCCAGTATTTTTCCCCCTCCAGTATCTATCCCCCTCCAGTATCTATCCCCCTCCAGTATCTATCCCCCTCCAGTATCTATCCCCCTCCAGTATCTATCCCCCTACAGTATCTATCCCCCTCCAGTATCTATCCCCCTCCAGTATCCACACCCCTCCAGTATCCACACCCCTCCAGGATCTATCCCCCTCCAGTATCTATCCCCCTCCAGTATCCACACCCCTCCAGTATCTATCCCCCTCCACTATCTATCCCCCTCCAGTATCTATCCCCCTCCAGTATCTATCCCCCTCCAGTATCTATCCCCCTCCAGTATCCACACCCCTCCAGTATCTATCCCCCTCCAGTATCCACACCCCTCCAGTATCTATCCCCCTCCAGTATCCACACCCCTCCAGTATCTATCCCCCTCCAGTATCCACACCCCTCCAGTATATATCCCCCTCCAGTATCCACACCCCTCCAGTATCCACACCCCTCCAGTATCTATCCCCCTCCAGTATCTATCCCCCTCCAGTATCCACACCCCTCCAGTATCTATCCCCCTCCAGTATCCAGCCCCTCCAGTATCTATCCCCCTCCAGTATCTATCCCCCTCCAGTATCTAGCCCCTCCAGTATCTATTCCCCTCCAGTATCCAGCCCCTCCAGTATCTATCCCCCTCCAGTATCTTTCCCCCTCCAGTATCTAGCCCCTCCAGTATCCACACCCCTCCAGTATCTATCCCCCTCCAGTATCTATCCCCTCCAGTATCTATCCCCTCCAGTATCCAGCCCCTCCAGTACCCTTCTCTTCCATTCAGTGTGTGTGTTTCTGTGTAGTGAATGCCTTAGTGTTACAGCTCTTAGCTGGGTCAGTCAATAGCCTCTTAACCCAGTTACCAGAAGCAATGCCAACTGCACACAGCTCTCTGTCTCTCTCTCTCTGTGAGTGTGTGTGTAGATGTGTATGTGAGTGTGGGGTGTGTGTGTGTGTGAGAATCACATTCAGCACATGACTTTGAGTGATTCCATTTTCCTCCTTAAGTGATTTAGTTAACCAGATGTTCATGCCCAGTGTGTGTGTGTGTGTGTGTGTGTGTGTGTGTGTGTGTGTGTGTGGGGGGGGGGGACGTTTTCTCTCTGCTTCTGATTGTTGGACTAGGATGCAACGGCATAGGGAGACACACACATACACACACACACACACACAAACACCCTCTCTCTCGCTCTTCATGCGTTGAACTAAATGAATCCTTTGTTCTCCTTCTCCCCTCTCTTTTTCTGGTGTGTTCCCGTTCTCCCTGGTCCATTCCCTGCTGCTTGGACTGTGTCTCTGTGTTCTCCCTGGTCCATTCCCTGTTGTCTGGACTGTGTCTCTGTGTTCTCCCTGGTCCATTCCCTGCTGCCTGGACTGTGTCTCTGTGTTCTCCCTGGTCCATTCCCTGTTGTCTGGACTGTGTCTCTCTCTGTGTTCTCCCTGGTCCATTCCCTGCTGCCTGGACTGTGTCTCTCTCTGTGCTCTTCCTGGGCCTCAACCCACCTCGATCATGTATAAGCTCATATTGCTGACACCACCCCTCCATCAGATGTCATCATGGTCTTTCTACAGGAATGTTCTCTAACCCCGCCCCTCCAGAGTTTTTCTCCTCCCCCTTTTATCCCTGTTTCACTGTTTGGGTCTGGTCAGTGGAGCTGAGTGTCTGGTCAGTGGAGCTGAGGGTCTGGTCTGTGGAGCTGAGGGTCTGGTCTGTGGAGCTGAGGGTCTGGTCAGTGGAGCTGAGGGTCTGGTCAGTGGAGCTTAGTGTCTGGTCAGTGGAGCTGAGTGTCTGGTCAGTGGAGCTGAGGGTCTGGTCAGTGGAGCTGAGGGTCTGGTCAGTGGAGCTGAGGGTCTGGTCAGTGGAGCTGAGGAAAGTGTTTTTCTCTGTCCTCCTCTCTTCTGTTGATGTATTTTTGTGAGGAGGGCTCTTGCATCGTCTTCACTTGGAACTATGCAGTTTGGGACACACACACACATACACAGACACACACACATGCGCCGGTGACATTCAAGAGGACTACACTGTCAGCTCATGGGTGAGTTCACCACTGCAGTAGCTGTGTAGGACTGTGTGCTCTGTTTGTTGGCATTGTATGTTTGTGGACAAGGCCTGTTTTTGTGTTTGTGTGTCGTGTGTATAAAATGTGAGAGGGACAAGAATGTGTCTGAGAGTTGTATTGGAGTGTGGGTCTGAGAGTTGTATTTGAGTGTGGGTCTGAGAGTTGTATTGGAGTGTGGGTCTGAGAGTTGTATTGGAGTGTGGGTCTGAGAGTTGTATTGGAGTGTGGGTCTGAGAGTTGTATTGGAGTGTGGGTCTGAGAGTTGTATTGGAGTGTGGGTCTGAGAGTTGTATTGGAGTGTGGGTCTGAGAGTTGTATTGGAGTGTGGGTCTGAGAGTTGTATTCGAGTGTGGGTCTGAGAGTTGTATCCGAGTGTGGGTCTCAGAGTTGTATTTGAGTGTGGGTCTCAGAGTTGTATCCGAGTGTGGGTCTCAGAGTTGTATTCGAGTGTGGGTCTCAGAGTTGTATCCGAGTGTGGGTCTCAGAGTTGTATTCGAGTGTGGGTCTCAGAGTTGTATTTGCGTAAGTGTGTTGAAGTGTGTAAATATGTGAGTTGGATGATTGAAATGGACGACTTCCTCTATGCTCAGCTGGAGGGAGACGTGTGACTCCATGTGTTCTTTGTGTGGTCATAGCCTCCCCTTTCTGAATGGACAGTCTTGTACGAGTCAGCTCCCTCTCCCACTCTGCTGATCTATGCTGATAGCATCTTATAACACATCACGGCTAAACTACAGGGCACTGCCAAAATAAAGGAAAACACACGAGTAAATTATGGGATACTAAGTAAATTGAAAGTAGATGCTTTCACACCGGTTAATTAAGCAATTAACATCCCATCATGCTTAAGAACATGTGTTAAAAATGCCCAGTTGCCCATTATTTTGACTACAAGAGATCTGTGACTTTGGGTCTCAAAGGAGCATAGAGGGGGGGGGGGGGGGGGGGGGGGGGGGGGGGGGGGGGGGGGGGTTTTAAAAGGTGTGTGTCTCAGTCACCAGATCTCAACACAATTGAACATTCTGGAGCGGCGCCTGAGGCTTTCCACCACCATCAACAAAACGCCAAATTATTTATTGTGGAAGAATGGTGTCGCATCCCTCCAATAGAGTTCCAGATACTTGTAGAATCTATGCCAAGGTGCATTGAAGTTGTTCTGGTGGCTCGTAGTGATCCAACGGCCTGTTAAGACACTTTATGTTGGTGTTTTCTTTATTTTGGCTGTTACCTATATGCCAGAATCTCATGGCACATTACAGCTAAACCATGTTAGCATCTTATAGCACATCACAGCTAAACCATGTTAGCATCTTATAGCACATCACAGCTAAACTATGTTAGCATCTTATAACACATCACAGCTAAACTATGTTAGCATCTTATAACACATCTCAGCTAAACTATGTTAGCATCTTATAGCACATCTCAGCTAAACTATGTTAGCATGCTATATCACATCACAGCTAAACCATGTTAGCATCTTATAGCACATCACTGCTAAACTATGTTAGCATCTTATAACACATCACTGCTAAACTATGTTAGCATCTTATAACACATCACTGCTAAACTATGTTAGCATCTTATAACACATCACAGCTAAACTATGTTAGCATCTTATAACACATCTCAGCTAAACTATGTTAGCATCTTATAGCACATCACAGTTAAACTATGTTAGCATCTTATAACACATCCCAGCTAAACTATGTTAGTATGCTATAACACATCACTGCTAAACAATGTTAGCATCTTATAGCACATCACTGCTAAACTATGTTAGCATCTTATAACACATCACTGCTAAACTATGTTAGCATCTTATAACACATCACAGCTAAACTATGTTAGCATCTTATAACACATCTCAGCTAAACTATGTTAGCATGCTATATCACATCACTGCTAAACAATGTTTGCATCTTATAGCATATCACAGCTAAACTATGTTAGCATCTTTTAACACATCACAGTTAAACTATGTTAGCATCTTATAACACATCCCAGCTAAACTATGTTAGCATGCTATAACACATCACTGCTAAACAATGTTAGCATCTTATAGCACATCAACGCCAAACTATGTTAGCATCTTATAGCTAGCGCCAGGAGTTTTTCCTGGTCAGCTGACATGGTCAGGAAAAACTTGGATCCTAATTTGATTGTTATGCTACACAGTTATAACATAGTGAAGCTAAATTATTTCCGCTTTTCTAGCATCTCTCAGTGCAGGCTAGCACTGCTTTTACAGGGCTGCCAGTCTACCTCACAGCTAACCTCCACATGATAATTAACCTCTTGTGACTCTAGGGGGAGTATTTTCATTTTTGGAAAAAAAAAACGTTCCCGTTTTAAACGGGATATTTTGTCAGGACGAGATGCTAGAATATACAACCAACCCAGTGATTAGACAGCAACCATTGAGAATATTAATTTGACAGTGTGACTGTGGGCTGTGGGCTTATGAGACGCAGAGGTATTTGTGTGTGTGCATGGATGATTTTGGATATGTTTGTGTGTGCGAGTGGTTTAGGAATTTCTCCATATGTCTGTATTGAATATTGACATGTCTGTGTGGTTCAAACCATACACCTCAACCTGAGCACTCAGTTCTGCCATCTTTGGTTTCTTGGGACTTCAACCCCTATGAGGGGCCGGCTTATCCCAGCCAAAGCTATCTTCTGCCCTGGCACACCAATGACGGAACAATGAATCCCTGCGCATCTTCTGAAAACGGATCTCGAGAGTATCTCGATTAGTCCTACATCACCCCCCCCCCACCACCGCAGAAATGTACTTACTGTGACTGTGATATGTGGTTGTCCTGCCTAGCTTCTTAGAATTAATGCACTAAGTCTTTCTGGATAAGTCTGCTAAATGACTACAATGTCAATAGTAGGTGCTGGGTGGGTGCAGGCGTGGTGTTGGCTGATTGGCTGACTTGCAGTAAACAATCTATGGGCCTGTTTCATTGGATGTGTGTCAATATGGCTCTTATATAGATCAGTTGCTAGGACACAGCTTCGATCCCTTTCTCTTCCTTAACCCTCTTATTCTCTTCTCTTTCTATCAGACCTCAGGATAAGACCCAGATGCAGACAGTTCGAAATAACAAATATTTATTTACAAAACAGGGGGCAGGCAAGCTACAGATCAAGGGCAGGCAGAGGTCGATAATCCAGGGCAGAGTCTGTAAAGTACAGAACACCAGGCAGGCTCAGGGTCAGGGCAGGCATAATGGTCAAAAACCGGGAGAACTAGAAAAACAGGAGACAAGCACAAGACAGGTGAAACAGGAGACAGAGGGCTGTGAGACAGGTTTAATCATTGAAAGGTGGGATGTATACAGAGGGTTCGGTGCAATAGATGACAAACAGCAGAGGGGCTAAGGATCTTGGAGTTGGGGAAAGGGACGATAAATCGGGGGAAAGTTTGCGGGACTCTACCCGGAGGGGCAGATCCCGTGTGGACAGCCATACCCTCTGCCCAAGACAATAGCGGGGGAGCTGGGGTCAGGTGGCGGTTCGCCTGTTGACGATACCTGGAGGTGGTCTTGAGAAGAGTGGACCTAGCTCTCTTCCAGGTACGCCGACAGCAGCGGCCAAACATCTGGACCGAGGGTATGTTGTCCTCTTCCTCTTGCTCCGGGAAGAGCGAGGGTGATAACCAACGGAGCACTCGAAGGGCGAGAGCCCAGTGGCTAACTCGAAGGGCGAGAGCCCAGTGGCTGAGCAGGGAAGGGTGTTCCCAGGAGTACTCCACCCACACAAGTTTCTGGCTGCAGAAGGTGGGGTTGGCCGAGACAAGGCACTGAAGAGTCGTCTCCAGGTCTTGATTGGCACTCTCTGACTGGCCGTTGGATTTCAGATGAAACCAGGAGGACAGGCTGACGGATGACCCAATGAGTGTGCAGAAGGCCTTCCAGTACCGGGACGAGAACTGAGGATCACGGTCGGAGACCATGTCCACCGGAAGTCCATGGATCCGGAAGACGTGCTGCACCATGACCTGGGCCGTCTCCTTGGCAGAAGGTAGCTTGGGGAGGGGAATGAAATGAGCGGTTTTGGAAAACCTGTCCACCACTGTGAGGATAGTGGTGTTTCCATCATACGAAGAGAGACCAGTGATGAAGTCCAGGGATATATGTGACCAGGGACGGTGAGGGACAGGAAGAGGTTGAAGGAGGCCAGTCGGAGCTTGCAGAGGAGTCTTGTTTTGACAGTGCAGGCGGCGATGAACGCGGAGACGTCAGGGACCATGGTGGGCCACCAAAATAAAGCATTGTCGCACAAAGGCCAGGGTCTGACGGGAGCCAGGGTGGCAGGCAAGCCTGGAAGAAGGAGCCCTTTCCAGAACCGGGGAGTGGGCTGCGTCTGGGACAAACATCTGATTAGCCGGAGCCCCCCCCCCCCCCAGGCACGAGGTAGGAAGAATAGTCTCGGGGCCCGAGGGTGTAGATGTGGGGCTATAGTGGAGTGAAAGCATGTCCGACTTAACATTCTTAGACCCTGGCTGGTAGGAGATGGTGAAGTTGAACAGGGTGAACAACAGGGCCTATCGCGCTTGCCTGGAGTTGAGACGCTTGGCGGTACAGAGATATTCCAGGTTCTTGTGGTCCGTCCACACTATGAATGGAAGTTCCGCCCCCTCTAACCAGTGTCTCCACTCCTCCAATGTCATCTTCACTGGGAGTAGTTCTCGATTCCCCACATCATAATTCCTCTCCGTGGCGTTAAGAGGATGGGAGGAGAAGGTGCAGGGATGCAGCTTAAAGTCCAGGGCAGAACACTGGGACAAGACGGCCCCCACTTCGACATCCGACGCATCTAGGAAAGCCCAGTCAGCAGCTGGGGACCACGTGAATGGGACCTTGGGAGAGGTGAGTGCTGACAGGGGTTAAGCCAGGGTGCTAGAACCCCAGACAAAAACGGAAATAGAAATGGGAAAATCCTAAGAGACGTTGCAGCTGCACTCTGGACGTGGGCTTGGGCCAATCCACCACCGATCTTAATGTTCCGGGATCCATCTGCACATTCCGAGCAGCGATGATGTACCCAAGGAAGGTGATGGTGGAGCATTGGAATTTGCATTTTTCGGCTTTGACAAAAAGCTGGGTCTCCAGGAGACGCTGGAGGACATGGAGGACGTGTTTTTGAGCCGAGCGGGAAAAAATGAGGATGTCGTCCAGGTAGACAAACACGAACCGGTTCAACATGCAGCGGAGAATGTTATTAACCAGGGCCTGGAACACTGCAGGAGCATTGGTCAGACCGAATGGCATCACCAGGTTTTCATAATGTCCGCTAGCAGTGTTGAAGGCTGTCTTTCAGTCCCGTATCTGTACCAGGTGATAGGTGTTCTGCACGTCCAACTTAGAGAAGATGGACTGCTGGTACAGGGAATACAGCTGTCCCCGGGGTGGTGTAGTGCCCGGGAGAAGGTTGGACCCGCAGTCATAGGGTCGACGCGGAGGAAGCGACGTGGCCCAGGCCTTGCTGAAAACTTCCCGTAGGTCCTGGTACTCCGCGAGAACGGTGGAGAGGTCTGAGGCATCTTCCGACCCCACAGGAAGATGTCCCGGGGCAGGCTGCGCCGACTTCAGACAATGGGCGCGGCAGAACGGGCTCCAGCCAATGAAAGTACCAGTAGTCTTTTGATAAGGGGATTGTGGCGCTGGAGCCAAGAAAACCCCAATACCCCGGGAACCTGAGGAGACTTGATGAGCATAAACTTAATAGACTCAGTGTGGTTCCCAGACACACACAGGTGGATAGGAGTAGTATTGTGGGTGACCCTGCCTATAGAGTGCCCATCCTGTGCTCTAACATCCATGGGAATGGAGAGGGGCTGAGTGGGGATGCCCAGCTCAAACACCAGGGTGGCGTCCATGAAACTCTCGTCGGCCCCAGAGTCAATGAGAGCCCGGAGAGATTTTGACTAGTTGCCCCACAGGAGGATGGCATGGAGAGGGGTGTGAGTAAGGGGAGAAGAAAAACCGTATGGTTCACCAGAGTACTCGTACCTACTGATGAACATGGTCCTTTTAATGGACCGGTAGACACATAATGACGGGCAGTTCTGCAATATAGACAACTCTGGGTCTGCGTAAGCGTTAAGTTGGAGGCAGCCTAGCTCTGACGAGTTGCATCGGCTCCGGAAAAGGCGAGCCGGCAGACCTCCTCTCCCTCCTACGTTCACGTAGCCGCCCATCGATTCAGATGGTCAAGGCGATGAGCGAGTCGAGATCTGTAGGCAGCTCCCGGGCAGCGACCTCGTCCTTAACCTCCTCCGATAATCCATGTAGGAATGTGCGGATAGTCCTCCACACTGCAGGGGTCTTGGCGGAGCTGGAGTAACTTCCGGGCAGCCTCTCTCCCGGACAATGGAGAATCAAAAACCTTTTTTACCTCAGCTACGAACTCCTCCAGACTGAAACATACAGCAAGCAGATCATTGTTCTCACACCGCCGTAGCCCAGGCGAGAGCCCTCCTGGACATTAGTGTTATGAAATACGCTATCTTCAAGCGGTCTGAGGGAAAGGACAAGGGCTGCAGCTCGAAGATGAGGGAACACTGGGCAGCTCGAAGATGAGGGAACACTGGGCAGCTCGAAGATGAGGGAACACTGGGCTGTTCGAAGATGAGGGAACACTGGGCAGTTCGAAGATGAGGGAACACTGGGCAGCTCGAAGATGAGGGAACACTGGGCAGCTCGAAGATGAGGGAACACTGGGTAGTTCGAAGATGAGGGAACACTGGAAGAGAAACTCCCGTCAGGTTCCTGACCTTCCAGCAAAGCGTTCTGGAGGAGGTAAGCGGGGTTCTCGAGAAGCCTGGATGGCCTGGAGAGACGCACTGCCGACAGCTGTTTTACTGAGGAGCTGGGAGGTTACTGTCGTGGCTGGCTGCCTCACACCAATTCATTCAAGGCTTGGTCATGGTGTTCTGCTAAGGTCTGGAACCCTTCCATAAGACCTCAAAGTAACTCCTCGTGTCTCCTAATGGAGGCTCCTTGGGAGGAGACGGTGTTGCAGAGCTGGTCCGAGTCTGCTGTGTCAGTCAGTCATGGCCAGTTCCTACTATCAGACCTCAGGATAAGACCCAGATGCAGACAGTTCGAAATAACAAATGTTTATTTACAAAACAGGGGGCAGGCAAAGGACAGGTCAAGGGGCAGGCAGAGGTCGATAATCCAGGAGTCCGTGAGGTACAGAACAGCAGGCAGGCTCAGGGTCAGGGCAGGCAGAATGGTCAAAAACCAGGAGAACTAAAATAAAACAGGAACTAATGAGAAACAGGAGTACGGGAAAAACGCTGGTAGACTTGATGAGACAAGACAAACTGGCAACAGCCAAACAGAAAACACAGGTATAAATGCACAGGAGATAACGGGGAAGATGGGCGACACCTGGAGGGGGTGGAGACAAGCACAAGACAGGTGAAACACATCAGGGTGTGAGACTTTCTCTATCCTTTCCCCTCTTATTCTCCCCTCTTTCTCTCTCCTTTCCCCTCTTATTCTCCTCTCTTTCTCTATCCTGTCCCCTCTTATTCTCCTCTTTCTCTATCCTTTCCCCTCTTATTCTCCTCTCTTTCTCTGTTCTGTCCCCTCTTATTCTCCTCTTTCTCTATCCTTTCCCCTCTTATTCTAATATCTTTGTTGCCTGTTTCTCTATTTTCTCTCTTTGCCCTATTTCTCTTCTCCCAAATGTTTAAATTATTTGTCTCCTCTCTTTCTTTCATATCACACTCTCTCTGTTTTTCTCCTCAGCCTTGTTTTCCCACTCTGTCTGCTAGGTCGCTCTGTCTGCTATGTCCCTCTGTCTGCTATGTCTCTCTGTCTGCTATGTCTCTCTGTCTGATAGGTCTCTTTGTCTGATAGGTTTATCTGTCTGATAAGTCTCTGTCTGCTGGTTCTCTCTGTCTGATAGGTTTCTCTTTCTGATAGGGCTCTCTGTCTGATAGGGCTCTCTGTCTGATAGGTCTCTCTGTATGATAAGTCTCTGTCTGCTACAGTAGGTCTCTCTGTCTGCTGGGTCTTTCTGTCTGATACGTTTCTCTGTCTGATAGGTCTCTCTGTCTGATAGGTCTCTCTGTCTGATAGGTCTCTCTGTCTGATAGGGCTCTCTGTCTGATAGGTCTCTCTGTCTGATAGGGCTCTCTGTCTGATAGGGCTCTCTGTCTGATAGGGCTCTCTGTCTGATAGGGCTCTCTGTCTGATAGGTCTCTCTGTCTGATAGGCCTCTCTGTCTAATTGGTCTCTCTGTCTGCTACAGTAGGTCTCTCTGTCTGCTACAGTAGGTGTCTATGTCTGCTACACCAGGTCTCTCTGTCTGCTGGTCTCTCTGTCTGATAGATCTCTGTCTGCAACAGTAGGTCTCTCTGGTGAGGTAATGCTGGAACAGATGGATCACACTTCTTTCTTCCTGTCTTGTGTGTCTGTATTGTGTGAATGTGTTTGTGTGGCTCCTCTGCTTGCCAAGCATGTGTAACATTTGTTATTTTGCGGATGGAGGGAATGGGGAGGATAGAGGCAAGGGGTATTTGTAATCACTTTCCTTTCAGAGACACACCCAGGGTATAGAGTGCACTCCACACGGCCCTCAGAAAAATCATTCTCTCTCTGTGTTTCGCTCTCTCTATCTTGTTCTCTTTCTTTCTTTCTCTCTAGCTCTCCAGGGGTTGTGTAAAAGTCTTTGATTCCTCCCTGTGTCTGTGTGCATGTTTGCTAATGTGTGAGGGCTAGAAGTCCTGGAGAATAAAAATATGTAGGAGGAGAGAGTAGGAGAAGGAGAGAGCAGGAGAAGGAGAGAGCAGGAGAAGGAGAGAGCAGGAGAAGGGAGAGTAGGAGAAGGACAGGGTAGAAGAAGGAGAGAGTAGGAGAAGGGGAGAGCAGGAGAAGGAGAGAGCAGGAGAAGGAGAGAGCAGGAGAAGGGAGAGTAGGAGAAGGACAGGGTAGAAGAAAGAGAGAGTAGGAGAAGGGGAGAGCAGGAGAAGGGGAGAGCAGGAGAAGGAGAGAGCAGGAGAAGGAGAGAGCAGGAGAAGGGAGAGTAGGAGAATGACAGGGTAGAAGAAGGAGAGAGTAGGAGAAGGGGAGAGCAGGAGAAGGGGAGAGCAGGAGAAGGAGAGAGCAGGAGAAGGAGAGAGCAGGAGAAGGAGAGAGCAGGAGAAGGAGAGAGCAGGAGAAGGATAGAGCAGGAGAAGGGGAGAGCAGGAGAAGGGGAGAGCAGGAGAAGGAGAGAGCAGGAGAAGGAGAGAGCAGGAGAAGGATAGAGCAGGAGAAGGGGAGAGCAGGAGAAGGAGAGAGTAGGAGAAGGGAGAGAATTGAGTAGAGAGGGAGGAAGGAGAGAAGGGAAGAGACAGAGGAGTGACATGGAAGTGTGGAACCCCCCAATCACACCAAAAGGATGTGGGTTGTTGGTTCAGAAGAGAGTGCAGCAGCATCATTGTGTGTGTGCTTGTAATAAGGTGTGTGTTACTGTGTTGGGTTGTGCTCCAGCTGGAAGGCTACATTGAGCTCAGCTGTAAAAACATCCTCCTCCCTGTTTTGTATCTCTCCTGGTCTCTATCTTTCTCTCAACGGGGCAGTCACCCTCTCTGGTTTTAATTTCCTCCCATGATTCCCAGTTAACCTGTCCCCTCACCCCGTTTAGTCTTACCCCGACCCTGTCCCCTGGTCCCTTACCCTGTCCCCCTCACCTTAAAGTCCTCAGAGATGTGAGTCATTGGTGTCAGTTGAGAAACAGTGGATTGTTCTGAACCACAGCTGTGAGTCAGCTGCTCCACTGCTTTGCCCAACAACAACAGGTGGACTGTGGGTTGGTGTGAAATGTGTAGGCTTGTGGAATGTCGTAGGTTATGATGTCATAATGTTGTACAACTGTCTGAGACCCTGAACTATGAATTGAGAAACAAGTTCACTAATACTGCTGTGACAGCTACAGTGACGGTCTAATACTGCTGTGAGACCTACAATGACAGTATAATACTGCTGTGACAGCTACAATTACAGTCTAATACTGCTGTGACAGCTACAATGACAGTTTGGTCACTGCTGTTTCAAGCAAAAAGCTCAGACTCAGCATAGCAGCAATGTTACTTCCTCCTCGCTAACACTGACAAAGTGATCAAAACATTTTCTGAATTTGAAACAGTTATCCCACCCTAACCTCTCCCCCCTCTCTCTCTCTCCCCCCCCTCTCTCTCCCCCCTTCCCCCCTCTCTGACCCCCTCTCTCTCTCCCCCCTTTCATAAATATGGGTTGTATTTACAATGGTGTGTGTTCTTCACTGGTTGCCCTTTTCTCGTGGCAACAGGTCACAAATCTTGCTGCTGCGATGGCACACTGTGGAATTTCACCCAGTAGATATGGGAGTTTATCAAAATTGGATTTGTTTTCGAATTCTTTGTGGATCTGTGTAATCTGATGGAAATATGTCTCTCTAATATGGTCATACATTTGGCAGGAGGTTAGGAAGTGCAGCTTAGTTTCCACCTCATTTTGTGGGCAGTGAGCACATAGCCTGTCTTCTCTTGAGAGCCATGTCTGCCTACGGCGGCCTTTCTCAATAGCAAGGCTATGCTCACTGAGTCTGTACATAGTCAAAGCTTTCCTTAATTTTGGGTCTCTCTCTCTCTCTCTCTCCCCCCTCTCTCTCCCCTCTCTCCTCCCCCCCTCTCTCTCTCCCCTCTCTCCCCCTCTCTCTCTCCCCTCTCTCCCCCCTTTCCCCCTCTCTCCCCCCTCTCTCTCTCCCCCTTTCCCCCTCTCTCCCCCCTCTCTCTCCCCTCCCTCTCTCCCCCTCTCTCCCCCTCTCTCTCTCCCCTCTCTCCCCCTCTCTCTCTCCCCTCTCTCCCCCTCTCTCTCTCCCCCCTTTCCCCTTCTCTCCCCCCCTCTCTCTCTCCCCTTCCCCCCTCTCTCCCCCCCTCTCTCTCCCCCCTTTCCCCCTATCTCCCCCCTCTCTCTCTCCCCCTCTCTCTCTCCCCCCTTTCCCCTTCTCCCCCCCCCTCTCTCTCTCCCCCCTCTCTCTCCCCTCTCTCCTCCCCCCCTCTCTCTCTCCCCTCTCTCCCCCTCTCTCTCTCCCCCCTTTCCCCCTCTCTCCCCCCTCTCTCTCTCCCCCTTTCCCCCTCTCTCCCCCCTCTCTCTCCACTCCCTCTCTCCCCCTCTCTCTCTCCCCTCTCTCCCCTCTCTCTCTCCCACCTTTCCCCTTCTCTCCCCCCCTCTCTCTCTCCCCTTCCCCCCTCTCTCCCCCCCTCTCTCTCCCCCCTTTCCCCCTATCTCCCCCCTCTCTCTCTCCCCCTCTCTCTCTCCCCCCTTTCCCCTTCTCCCCCCCCCCCCCTCTCTCCCCCCTTTCCCCCTCTCTCCCCCCTCTCTCTTTCCAGGCCCTGTGTATAAACGTGCAGTGCAGTGATGTCCTGGAGACCTTATGTCTGGTGTTCTGTGGAGCTGATGTGAACTGTTCTACTGGCCAGGCTGACTGTCCCTCCCCTCTCTCCCTGGCACTCGCCCACAACCAGAAACTACAGGCCCAGTTCCTCTCACACAACCTCAACACAGGTATTTACATGTTGTATTCCAGTGTAATAATGAGTGTGCATGTTGACAGTGTGTTGTTGTGTGTCTGCAGAGCTGCCTCGGTCGGAGGTGACCGGGGCCATGGAGCCTCAACACTATTCACCACAGCACCCCGTCACTCACAATGGCTTCCTTTTCAAGACCGCCTCCATGGCCCGGCCTATCACGGAGCGTAAGGCCAGGGAGGGTGAGCCAATCACACACACACACACATCTCCCCTAGTTTCTTCCTTTGTCCACTAGTCCCTTCCCTAGTCCCCTTGTCTCCTAGTTCCCTCCCCTAGTCCCATCCTCTAGTGCCCTAGTCTCCGAGTCCCCTCCCATATTCCCTACCCCTAGTCTCTTAGTCCCTTCCCCTAGTCTCTTAGTCCCTTCCCCTAGTCTCTTAGTCCCTTCCCCTAGTCTCTTAGTCCATTCTTCTAGTTCCTTCCTCTAGTCCCTTCCCCTAGTCCCTCACTCTAGTCCCTTCCCCTAGTCCTTCCATCAGTCCCTTCCCCTAGTCTCTTAGTCCCTTCCCCTAGTCTCTTAGTCCCTTCCCCTAGTCTCTTAGTCCCTTCCCCTAGTCTCTTAGTCCATTCTTCTAGTCCCTTACCCTAGTCCCTCACTCTAGTCCCTTCCCCTATTCCTTCCATCAGTCCCTTCCCCTAGTCTCTTAGTCCCTTCCCCTAGTCTCTTAGTCCCTTCCCCTAGTCTCTTAGTCCCTTCCCCTAGTCTCTTAGTCCATTCTTCTAGTCCCTTCCCCTAGTCCCTCACTCTAGTCCCTTCCCCTAGTCCTTCCATCAGTCCCTTCCCCTAGTCTCTTAGTCCCTTCCCCTAGTCTCTTAGTCCCTTCCCCTAGTCCCTCCCCTAGTCCTTCCATCAGTCCATTCCCCTAGTCCCTCCATCAGTCCCTTCCCCTAGTCCCTCCCCTAGTCTCTTAGTCCCTTCCCCAGTCTCTTAGTCCCTTCCCCTAGTCCCTCCCCTAGTCCTTCCCCTAGTCCCTTCCCCTAGTCCCTTCCCCCTAGTCCCTTCCCCCTAGTCCCTTCCCCCTAGTCTCTTCCCCTAGTCCCTTCCCCTAGTCCTTCCATCAGTCCCTTCCCCTAGTATCTTAGTCCCTTCCCCTAGCCCCTTCCCCTAGTCCCTTCCATTAGTCCTTCCATCAGTCCCTTCCCCTAGTCTCTTAGTCCCTTCCCCTAGTCCCTTCCTCTAGTCCCTCCCCCTAGTCCTTTCCTCTAGTCCCTTCCCATAGTCTCTTAGTCCCTTCCTCTAGTCCCTTCCCCTAGTCCCTTCCCCTAGTCTCTTAGTCCCTTCCTCTAGTCCCTTCCCCTAGTCCCTTCCCCTAGTCTCTTAGTCCCTTCCTCTAATCCCTTCCCCTAGTCCCTTCCTCAGGTCCCTTCCCCTAGTCCCTCGATCCAGTCCCTTCCCCTAGTCCCTTCCCCTAATCCCTCCATCCAGTCCCTTCCCCAAGTCCCTTCCTCTAGTCCCTTCCTCTAGTCCCTTCCCCTAGTCTCTTTGTCCCTTCCTCTAGTCCCTTCCCCTTGTCTCTTAGTCCCTTCCTCTAGTCCCTTCCCCTAGTCCCTTTCCCTAGTCTCTTAGTCCCTTCCTCTAATCCCTTCCCCTAGTCCCTTCCTCAAGTCCCTTCCCCTAGTCCCTCGATCCAGTCCCTTCCCCTAGTCCCTTCCCCTAATCCTTCCATCCAGTCCCTTCCCCTAGTCCCTTCCTCAAGCCCCTTCCCCTAGTCCCTTCATCCAGTCCCTTCCCCTAGTCCCTTTCCCTAGTCCCTCCATCCAGTCCCTTCCCCCAGTTCCTTCCCCTAGTCCCTTCCCCTAGTCCCTCCATCCAGTCCCTTCCCCTAGTCCTTCCATCCAGTCCCTTCCCCTAGTCCTTCCATCCAGTCCCTTCCCCTAGTCCTTCCATCCAGTCCCTTCCCCTAGTCCCTTCATCCAGTCCCTTTCCCTAGTCCCTCCATCCAGTCCCTTCCCCCAGTTCCTTCCCCTAGTCCCTTCCCCTAGTCCCTCCATCTAGTCCCTTCCCCTAGTCCTTCCATCCAGTCCCTTCCCCTAGTCCTTCCATCCAGTCCCTTCCCCTAGTCCCTTCATCCAGTCCCTTCCACTAGTCCCTTCCCCTTGTCCCTCCATCTAGTCCCTTCCCCTAGTCCCTTTCCCTAGTCCCTCCATCCAGTCCCTTACTCCAGTTCCTTCCCAGTCCCTTCCCCTTGTCCCTTCCCCTAGTCCCTCCATCCAGTCCCTTCCCCTAGTCCCTCCATCCAGTCCCTTCCCCTAGTCCCTCCATCCAGTCCCGTCCCCTAGTCCCTTCCCCTTGTCCCTCCATCTAGTCCCTTCCCCTAGTCCCTTCCCCTAGTCCCTCCATCCAGTCCCTTCCCCTAGTCCCTTTCCCTAGTCCCTCCATCCAGTCCCTT
>NC_048588.1:39312950-39380450 GCF_013265735.2 Oncorhynchus mykiss
TGCTGACACAAGCACTATTATATTGACCCTCTCTCTCCGTCTCCCTCTCTCCCTCTCTCTCTCCCTCCCTCTCCGTCTCCCTCCCTCTCCGTCTCTCTCCCTCTCCGTCCCCCTCTCCTTCTCCGTCTCCCTCCCCGTCTCCCTCTCTTTCTCCCTCCCCCTCTCCATCTCCCTCTCTGTCTCCTCCCCCTCTCTGTCTCCCTCCCTCACTTTCTCTCTGTCTCCCTCCCCCTCTCTCTCTCCGTCTCCCTCCCTCTCTCTCTCTCACTCTCTCTCCGTCTCTCTCCCTCTCCGTCTCTCTCCCTCTCCGTCTCCCTCCCTCTCCGTCTCCCTCCCTCCCCCTCTCTCTCTCCGTCTCCCTCCCTCTCCGTCTCTCTCCCTCTCCGTCTCTCTCCCTCTCCGTCTCCCTCACTTCTCCCTCTCCGTATCCCTCCCTCTCCGCCTCCCTCCCTCTCTCTGTCTCCCTCCCTCTCCGTCTCCCTCCCTCTCCGTCTCCCTCCCTCTCTCCCTCTCCGTCTCCCTCCCCCTCTCCGTCTCTCTCCTCTCTCTGTCTCCCCTCTCTCCCTCTTTCTGTCTCCCTTCCTCTCTCTGTCTCCCTCTCCATCTCCCTCCCTCTCCGTCTCCCTCCCCCTCTCCCTCTCCGTATCCCTCCCTCTCCGCCTCCCTCCCTCTCTCTGTCTCCCTCCCTCTCCGTCTCCCTCCCTCCCTCTCTCCCTCTCCGTCCCTCTCCCCTCTCTGTCTCCCTCCCCCTCTCCGTCTCCCTCCGTCTCCCTCCCCCTCTCCGCCTCCCTCCCTCTCTCTGTCTCCCTCCCTCTCCGTCTCCCTCCCTCCCTCTCTCCCTCTCCGTCCCTCTCCCCCTTTCTGTCTCCCTCCCCCTCTCCGTCTCCCTCCGTCTCCCTCCCCCTCTCCATCTCCCTCCCCCTCTCCGTCTCCCTCCCCCTCTCCGTCTCCCTCCCTCTCTCCCTCTCCGTCTTCCTCCCTCCCCCTCTCCGTCCCCCTCTCCTTCTCCGTCTCCCTCCCCGTCTCCCTCTCTTTCTCCCTCCCCCTCTCCATCTCCCTCTCTGTCTCCCTCCCCCTCTCTGTCTCCCTCCCTCACTTTCTCTCTGTCTCCCTCCCCCTCTCTCTCTCCGTCTCCCTCCCTCTCTCTCTCTCACTCTCTCTCCGTCTCTCTCCTCTCCGTCTCTCTCCCTCTCCGTCTCCCTCCCTCTCCGTCTCCCTCCCTCCCCCTCTCTCTCTCCGTCTCCCTCCCTCTCCGTCTCTCTCCCTCTCCGTCTCTCTCCCTCTCCGTCTCCCTCACTTTCTCCCTCTCCGTATCCCTCCCTCTCCGCCTCCCTCCCTCTCTCTGTCTCCCTCCCTCTCCGTCTCCCTCCCTCTCCGTCTCCCTCCCTCTCTCCCTCTCCGTCTCCCTCCCCTCTCCGTCTCTCTCCCTCTCTCCCTCCCTCTCTCTGTCTCCCCTCTCTCCCTCTTTCTGTCTCCCTTCCTCTCTCTGTCTCCCTCTCCATCTCCCTCCCTCTCCGTCTCCCTCCCCCTCTCCCTCTCCGTATCCCTCCCTCTCCGCCTCCCTCCCTCTCTCTGTCTCCCTCCCTCTCCGTCTCCCTCCCTCCCTCTCTCCCTCTCCGTCCCTCTCCCCTCTCTGTCTCCCTCCCCCTCTCCGTCTCCCTCCGTCTCCCTCCCCCTCTCCGCCTCCCTCCCTCTCTCTGTCTCCCTCCCTCTCCGTCTCCCTCCCTCCCTCTCTCCCTCTCCGTCCCTCTCCCCCTTTCTGTCTCCCTCCCCCTCTCCGTCTCCCTCCGTCTCCCTCCCCCTCTCCATCTCCCTCCCCCTCTCCGTCTCCCTCCCCCTCTCCGTCTCCCTCCCTCTCTCCCTCTCCGTCTTCCTCCCTCCCCCTCTCCGTCTCCCTCTGTCTCCCTCCCCCTCTCCGTCTCCCTCCCTCTCTCCCTCTCTGTCTTCCTCCCTCTCTCTGTCTCCCTCCCTCTCTCCCGCTCTCTGTCTCCCTTCCTCTCTCTGTCTCCCTCTCCATCTCCCTCCGTCTCCCTCCGTCTCCCTCCCCCTCTCCGTATCCCTCCCTCTCTCCCTCTCCATCTCCCTCCCTCTCTCCCTCTCCGTCTCCCTCCCTCTCTCCCTCTCCATCTCCCTCCCTCTCTCCCTCTCCCTCCCTCTCCGTCTCCCTCCCCCTCTCCGTCTCCCTCCCCCTCTCCGTCTCCCTCCCTCCCTCCCTCCCTCCCTCCCTCCCTCCCTCCCTCCCTCTGTCTCCCTCCCTCTCCGTCTCCCACCCTCCCTTTCTCCCTCTCCGTATCCCTCCCCCTCTCCGTCTCCCTCCCTATCTCCCTCTCCGTCTCCCTCCCCCTCTCCGTCTCCCTCCCTCTCCCCCGCGCCGTCTCCCTCCCTCTCTGTCTCCCTCCCCCTCTCTGTCTCCCTCCCTCTCTCCCTCTCCGTCTTCCTCCCTCCCCCTCTCCGTCCCCCTCTCCTTCTCCGTCTCCCTCCCCGTCTCCCTCTCTTTCTCCCTCCCCCTCTCCATCTCCCTCTCTGTCTCCCTCCCCCTCTCTGTCTCCCTCCCTCACTTTCTCTCTGTCTCCCTCCCCCTCTCTCTCTCCGTCTCCCTCCCTCTCTCTCTCTCACTCTCTCTCCGTCTCTCTCCCTCTCCGTCTCTCTCCCTCTCCGTCTCCCTCCCTCTCCGTCTCCCTCCCTCCCCCTCTCTCTCTCCGTCTCCCTCCCTCTCCGTCTCTCTCCCTCTCCGTCTCTCTCCCTCTCCGTCTCCCTCACTTTCTCCCTCTCCGTATCCCTCCCTCTCCGCCTCCCTCCCTCTCTCTGTCTCCCTCCCTCTCCGTCTCCCTCCCTCTCCGTCTCCCTCCCTCTCTCCCTCTCCGTCTCCCTCCCCCTCTCCGTCTCTCTCCCTCTCTCCCTCCCTCTCTCTGTCTCCCCTCTCTCCCTCTTTCTGTCTCCCTTCCTCTCTCTGTCTCCCTCTCCATCTCCCTCCCTCTCCCTCTCCCTCCCCCTCTCCCTCTCCGTATCCCTCCCTCTCCGCCTCCCTCCCTCTCTCTGTCTCCCTCCCTCTCCGTCTCCCTCCCTCCCTCTCTCCCTCTCCGTCCCTCTCCCCTCTCTGTCTCCCTCCCCCTCTCCGTCTCCCTCCGTCTCCCTCCCCCTCTCCGCCTCCCTCCCTCTCTCTGTCTCCCTCCCTCTCCGTCTCCCTCCCTCCCTCTCTCCCTCTCCGTCCCTCTCCCCCTTTCTGTCTCCCTCCCCCTCTCCGTCTCCCTCCGTCTCCCTCCCCCTCTCCATCTCCCTCCCCCTCTCCGTCTCCCTCCCCCTCTCCGTCTCCCTCCCTCTCTCCCTCTCCGTCTTCCTCCCTCCCCCTCTCCGTCTCCCTCTGTCTCCCTCCCCCTCTCCGTCTCCCTCCCTCTCTCCCTCTCTGTCTTCCTCCCTCTCTCTGTCTCCCTCCCTCTCTCCCGCTCTCTGTCTCCCTTCCTCTCTCTGTCTCCCTCTCCATCTCCCTCCGTCTCCCTCCGTCTCCCTCCCCCTCTCCGTATCCCTCCCTCTCTCCCTCTCCATCTCCCTCCCTCTCTCCCTCTCCGTCTCCCTCCCTCTCTCCCTCTCCATCTCCCTCCCTCTCTCCCTCTCCCTCCCTCTCCGTCTCCCTCCCCCTCTCCGTCTCCCTCCCCCTCTCCGTCTCCCTCCCTCCCTCCCTCCCTCCCTCCCTCCCTCCCTCCCTCTGTCTCCCTCCCTCTCCGTCTCCCACCCTCCCTTTCTCCCTCTCCGTATCCCTCCCCCTCTCCGTCTCCCTCCCTATCTCCCTCTCCGTCTCCCTCCCCCTCTCCGTCTCCCTCCCTCTCCCCCGCGCCGTCTCCCTCCCTCTCTGTCTCCCTCCCCCTCTCTGTCTCCCTCCCTCTTCGTCTCCCTCCCCCTCTGTCTCCCTCTCTGTCTCCCTCTCTCCCTCTCCGTCTCCCACCCTCCCTTTCTCCCTCTCCGTATCCCTCACTATCTCCGTCTCCCTCCCTCTCCGTCTCCCTCCTTCCCTCTCTCCCTCTCTGTCTCCCTCCCTCACTCTGTCTACCTTCTTCTCCCTCCCTCTCTGTCTCCCTCCTTCTGTCCCTCTCTGTCTCCCTCCCCCTCTCCGTCTCCCTCCCTCTCTCTGTCTCCCTCCCTCTCTCCCTCTCCGTCTCACACCCTCCCTCTCTCCGTCTCACACCCTCCCTCTCTCCCTCTCCCTCCCCTTCTCCGTCTCCCTCCCGCTCTGTCTCCCTCCCTCCCTCTCTCCCTCTCCCTCCCCCTCTCTGTCTCCCTCCCCCTCTCTGTCTCCCTCCCCCTCTCTGTCTCCCTCCCTCTCTTCGTCTCCCTCTCTCCCTCTCCGTCTCCCTCCCTCTCTCCCTCTCCGTCTCCCTCCCTCTCCCTCTCTCCATCTCCCTCCCTCTCTCCCTCTCCCTCCCTCCCTCCCTCCCTCCCTCCCTCCCTCCCTCCCTCCCTCCCTCCCTCCCTCCCTCCCTCCCTCTCTCTCCCCATCCCTCTCTCCCCCTCTCTCCCCCTCCCTCCCTCCCTCTCCCTCCCTCTCTCCCTCCCTCCCTCTCTCTCCCCCTCCCTCCCTCCCTCCCTCCCTCCCTCCCTCCCTCCCTCCCTCCCTCCCTCCCTCTCTCTCCCCCTCTCACACCCTCCCTCTCTCCGTCTCACACCCTCCCTCTCTCCCTCTCCCTCCCCCTCTCCGTCTCCCTCCCGCTCTGTCTCCCTCCCTCCCTCTCTCCCTCTCCCTCCCCCTCTCCGTCTCCCTCCCCCTCTCTGTCTCCCTCCCCCTCTCTGTCTCCCTCCCTCTCTTCGTCTCCCTCTCTCCCTCTCCGTCTCCCTCCCTCTCTCCCTCTCCGTCTCCCTCCCTCTCCCTCTCTCCATCTCCCTCCCTCTCCCTCTCCCTCCCTCTCCATCTCCCTCCCTCTCTCTGTCTCCCTCCCTCTCTCCCCCTCCCTCTCTCCCTCTCCCTCCCTCCCTCTCTCTCTCTCTCTCCCTCTCCGTCTCCCTCCCTCCCTCCCTCCCTCCCTCCCTCTCTCTCCCCCTCCCTCTCTCCCCCTCTCTCCCCCTCCCTCCCTCCCTCTCCCTCCCTCTCTCCCCCTCCCTCCCTCTCTCCCTCCCTCCCTCTCTCTCCTCCTCCCTCCCTCCCTCCCTCCCTCCCTCCCTCCCTCCCTCCCTCTCTCTCCCCCTCTCTCCCCCTCCCTCCCTCCCTCCCTCTCCCTCCCTCTCTCCCCCTCCCTCCCTCTCTCCCTCCCTCCCCCTCTCTCCCCCTCCCACCCTCTCTCCCTCCCTCCCTCCCTCTCTCTCCCCCTCCCTCCCTCTGTGTTCCCTCCCTCCCTCCCTCTCTCCCCCTCCCTCCCTCTGTCCCCCTCCCTCCCTCCCTCCCTCTCTCTCCCCCTCCCTCCCTCTCTCTGTCTCCCTCTCTGTCTCTCTCTCTCCCTGTCCCTCCCTCTCCGTCTCCCTTCCTCTCTCCCTCTCCATCTCCCTCCCTCTCTCCCTCTCCCTCCCTCCCTCTCTCTCTCCAGGACTCTGTACATTGAGGGGGAGAAGAAGCTTGACTTCCAGGGTTGGTGTGTGTCCGTGCAGAGAGCAGCAGGCAGTGCAGGAGACTCTCTTAGTCAGCAGCAACTAACTGAGACCGACATCCCTGTTATAGTGGACCGCTGCATTGACTACATCACACAGTGTGGTGAGAGATTGTGTGTAGCTGTGTGTATGTGCAGTGTGTTTGTGTTGCCTCGTGACTGTTCTGGCTCACATAGAGAAATAAGCAAAGGACAACCAATCAGCACTATTCATTTCCTCTCTCTCTTTCCCTCCTTCACCCCCACCCCCCTCTCTCTATTCATTTCAAGGGGCTTTATTGGCATGGGAAACACATGTTTACATTGCAAAAGCAAGTGAAATAGATAAACAAAATACATCTCTATCTCTCCACATCCTTCCATTCATTCTCTCTCTCTCCCCCTCCTTCTCTCTCTCTCTCCTAGGTTATGTGTTAATCTCTCTCTCTCTCTCTCTCTCTCAGGTTATGTGTTAACCTCTCTCTCTCTCTCTCTCTCTCTCTCTATCTCCTAGGTTATGTGTTAACCTCTCTCTCTCTCTCTCTCTCTCTCTCTCTCTCTCTCTCTCTCTCTCAGGTTATGTGTTAACTTCTCTCTCTCTCTCTGCTGACCAAGGCTTGTGGTTTCTCCCTGTTGTTTCTTTCCTATTGACTTAGTGACTCACTGGTCTTACTGGGGATCAGGCTGAACCTGTTGGGTTCTGGGTAGTTTCTCCTGTTTCGTGGTTGGAATGTTAATCTGTTACATCTGCTAACTCTTCCTAATCCCTTCTGGGCTCTGATTAGCTGCTGCTCTGACCTCTGAACTCTGTTTTGGTTGGTCAGTAAGAGAATGGGTTGTGAAAGGGTATGTGTTATGAAGTATGTGTATATTCATGTGTGTGAGTTTTAATCTGTGTGTGTGTTCTAGGTCTGACGTCCGAGGGTATCTACCGTAAGAGCGGTGTGAACAGTCGCGTGGCGACGCTGTGCGAGGCGTTTCGGCGTGATGCCCGTAGCGTGCGTCTGAAGGAGGGTGAGCACCAGGTGGACGACGTGTCTAACACACTGAAACGCTTCTTCAGAGAGTCTGGAGAGGGCCTGTTCACCATACAGGCTGCTAGCGCATGGCTCAGCACACCTGGTGAGCCCTACACCCTAACCCTACACCCTAACCCCTACCTCTACACCCTAACCCCTACACCCTAACCCCTACACCCTAACCCCTACCTCTACACCCTAACCCCTACACCCTAACCCCTACACCCTAACCCCTACCTCTACACCCTAACCCCTACCTCTACACCCTAACCCCTAACCCCTACACCCTAACCCCTACCTCTACACCCTAACCCCTACCTCTACACCCTAACCCCTACACCCTAACCCCTACCTCTACACCCTAACCCCTACACCCTAACCCCTACCTCTACACCCTAACCCCTACACCCAACCCCCTACCTCTACACCCTAACCCCTACACCCTAACCCCTACCTCTACACCCTAACCCATACACCCTAACCCCTACCTCTACACCCTAACCCCTACACCCTAACCCCTACCTCTACACCCTAACCCCTACCTCTACACCCTAACCCCTACCTCTACACCCTAACCCCTACCTCTACACCCTAACCCCTACACCCTAACCCCTACCTCTACACCCTAACCCCTACACCCTAACCCCTACCTCTACACCCTAACCCCTACACCCTAACCCCTACCTCTACACCCTAACCCCTACACCCTAACCCCTACCTCTACACCCTAACCCCTACCTCTACACCCTAACCCCTACCTCTACACCCTAACCCCTACCTCTACACCCTAACCCCTACCCCTACACCCTAACCCCTACCTCTACACCCTAACCCCTACACCCTAACCCCTACCTCTACACCCTAACCCCTACACCCTAACCCCTACCTCTACACCCTAACCTCTACACCCTAACCCCTACACCCTAACCCCTAACCCCTACACCCTAACCCCTACCTCTACACCCTAACCCCTACCTCTACACCCTAACCTCTACACCCTAACCTCTACCTCTACACCCTAACCTCTACACCCTAACCCCTACACCCTAACCCCTACCTCTACACCCTAACCCCTACCTCTACACCCTAACCTCTACACCCTAACCCCTACCTCTACACCCTAACCCCTACACCCTAACCCCTACCTCTACACCCTAACCCCTACACCCTAACCCCTACCTCTACACCCTAACCCCTACACCCTAACCCCTACCTCTACACCCTAACCTCTACACCCTAACCCCTACACCCTAACCCCTACCTCTACACCCTAACCCCTACCCCTACACCCTAACCCCTACCTCTACACCCTAACCTCTACACCCTAACCCCTACACCCTAACCCCTACCTCTACACCCTAACCCCTACACCCTAACCCCTACCTCTACACCCTAACCCCTACACCCTAACCCCTACCTCTACACCCTAACCCCTACACCCTAACCCCTACACCCTAACCCCTACCTCTACACCCTAACCCCTACACCCTAACCCCTACCTCTACACCCTAACCCCTACACCCTAACCCCTAACCCCTACACCCTAACCCCTACCTCTACACCCTAACCCCTACACCCTAACCCCTACCTCTACACCCTAACCCCTACACCCTAACCCCTACCTCTACACCCTAACCCCTACACCCTAACCCCTACACCCTAACCCCTACCTCTACACCCTAACCCCTACACCCTAACCCCTACACCCTAACCCCTACACCCTAACCCCTACACCCTAACCCCTACCTCTACACCCTAACCCCTACACCCTTTTAGTTATTTATTATTTATTAAACCAGGGAACCAGTTGAGAACAAGATCTCATTTACAACTGCAACCTGGCCAAGATAAAGCAAAGCATTGTGACAAAAACAACACAGAGTTACACATGGAATAAACAATCGTACAATCAATAACACAATAGAAAAATCTGTATACAGTGCGTGCAAATGAAGTAAGGAGGTAAGGCAATAAATAAGCCAATAGTGGTGAAGTTAGCAATTTAGACATTTACACTGGAGTGATAGATGTGCAGATGAGGCTGTGCAAGTAGAAATACTGGTGTGCAAAAGAGCAGAAAAACAAAAATAAATATGGGGATGAGGTAGGTAGTTGGTTGGATGGACTATTTACAGATGGGCTATGTACAGCTGCAGCGATTGGTAAGCTGCTCTGACAGCTGACACTTAAAGTTAGTGAGGGAGATATGAGTCTCCAACTTCAGTGAAGTCATTCCAGTCACTGGCAGCAGAGAACTGGATGGAAAGGCGGCCAAACAAGGTGTTGGCTTTGGGGATGATCAGTGAGATATACCTGCTGGAGCGCGTGCTACGGGTGGGTGTTGCTATGGTGACCAGTGAGCTGAGACAAGGCGGAGCTTTACCTAAGAATTATAGATGACCTGGAGCCAGTGGGTTTGGCGACGAATATGTAGCGAGGTCCAGCCAACGAGAGCATACCGGTCGCAATGGTGGGTAGTATATGGGGCTTTGGTGACAAAACGGATGGCACTGTGATAGACTGCATCCATTTTGTTGAGTAGAGTGTTGGAGGCTATTTTGTAAATGACATCGCCGAAATCAAGGATCGGTAGGATAGTCAGTTTTACGAGGGTACGTTTGGCAACATGAGTGAAGGAGGCTTTGTTGCCGCGGGGTGGTGCAGAGCTGTTGGCCGGAGTTTGGGTAGCCAGGTGGAAAGTATGGCCAGCCGTAGAGAAATTCTTATTGAAATTCTCAATTATCATGGATTTATTGCTGGTGGCAGTGGTTCCTAGTCTCAGTGCAGTGGGCAGCTGGGAGGAGGTGCTTTACAATGTCCCAAAACCTTTTGGAATTCGTGCTGCATGATGAAAAATTATGTTTGAAAAAGCTAGCCTTTGCTTTCCTACCTGGCTGTGTGTATTGGTTCCTGACTTCCCTGAAAAGTTGCATGTTGCGGTACGCCACAGGGTGTTTTTGTGCTGGTCAAGGGCAGTCAAGTCTGGAGTAAACCAAGGGCTGTATCTGTTCTTAGTTTTACATTTTTTCAACAGAGTATGCTTATCTAAGATGGTGAAGAAGTTACTTTTAAAGAATGAACAGGCATCCTCGACTGACAGGATGAGGTCAATATCCTTCCAGGATACCCAGGCCAGGTCGATTAGAAAGGCCTGCTCACAGAAGTGTTTTAGGGAGCGCTTGACAGTGATGAGGGGTGGTCGTTTGACTGCGGACCCATAACGGACGCAGCCAATGAGGCAGTGATCACTGAGATCCTGGTTGAAGACAGCAGAGGTGTATTTAGAGGGCAAGTTGGTCAGGATGATATCTATGAGGGTGTTTACGGATTTGGGGTTGTACCTGGTAGGTTCCTTGATAATTTGTGTGAGATTGAGGGCATCTACTTTAGATTGTAGGATGGCCGGGGTGTTAAGCATATCCCAATTTAGGTCACCTAACAGTACGAACTCTGACGATAGATGGAGGGCAATCAATTCACATTCACAGTCCAGGGCACAGCTGGGAGCTGAGGGGGATCTATAACAAGCAGCAACAGTGACTTATTTCTGGGGAGATGGATCTTTAAAAGTAGAAGCTGTTTGGGCTTAGACCTGGATAGTATGACAGAACTCTGCAGGCTATCTCTACTGTAGATTGCAATTCCGCATGTGGGGGGGTGGGACAAGGGGGCTATCTGAGGCATGTTGAGCAGGATTAGGGGCTCCGCAGTAAAGTAAAACAATGAGAGCTGCCCTAAGCAACAGGATGCATATTGCCATTAGAGAGAGGCATAAAGCAATCACAGGTGTTGATTGGGAGAGCTACAACAACAATGAGTGAGATAACAACTGGTATAATGGCGTTGAATGGGCAGAGGGGGTCAGTTATCTACACACAGGGCCTGAGTTCAAGGCTTGGGCCGACAGATAAACAAAATGAAGTACTGTGTTAATGTACAGTCCAGCAGGCATCAGCTGTGTATCTGAGTGATCACAGGGTCCAATGAGCAGCAAAGGTGAAACAGGGAGCCGTTCGGTAGTCGATTATTAAGCAAGGCGAGCGGGAGACACGGCGTTCAGGAAGCTAGCAGGCCGGGGCTAGCAGATGGATCAACACCAGCACATCGGCCGGATTATGTCAGCAGACCAGTTGTGATGGATCGGTGGGGCTCCTTGTCGACAAAGGTTCCAGTCCAATTGGGAAGAGAGGTATTGTAGCTGGTGTACTTCGTTTGCTAGCTGGGAAATGGGCCTAGCTCGAGGCTAGCTCGAGGCTGGCTGGTGCATGCTTCTGGACAAGGGCATTAGCTACAATAGCCACTCGGTAGCAACTAGCTAGCATTGAAGATTCGGTGTAATGGTCCAGAGCTTGCGGCAGCAATCCGGTGATGTAGTGGATAAAAAAAGCAGTCCGATATGCCCAGGGCTGGTATCGCGCTGTGCAGACTGGCAGGTATTATCCAGGCTATCCGGGCTAAAGTAGCTGGAGTCCGAGCTAAAGGTAAAGACCGCTAGCAGTGGCTAACGATGACTAAAACGCTAGTAGCTAATTAGCTGCCTAGCTGCTGATGGCAAGCCTCTGATAGAGGTTCCAGTTAGAAGGTCTAAAGAATTGCAGATCTGTACCACATTGGGTGAGGCGGGTTGCAGGAAGGTATATTTTATTTGAAAATGGAAAAAAGAGGTTGAAATATAATGAAATGTATACAAAACCCCTAACCCCTACCCCTAACTCCTTAACCCTACCCTTAACCCCTACCCCAACACCCTAACCACTACCCCTACACCCTACACCCTAACCCCTACACCCTAACCCCTACCCCTAACTCCTTAACCCTACCCTTAACCCCTACCCCAACACCCTAACCACTACCCCAACACCCTACACCCTAACCCCTACACCCTAACCCCTACCCCTAACTCCTTAACCCTACCCTTAACCCCTACCCCAACACCCTAACCACTACCCCTACACCCTTACCCCTAACTCCCTAACCCTACACTTAACCCCTACTCCAACACCCTAACCACTACCCCTAAACCCTTACCCCTACACCCTAACCCCTACCCCTAACTCCTTAACCCTACCCTTAACCCCTACCCCAACACCCTAACCACTACCCCTACCCCTAACTCCTTAACCCTACCCTTAACCCCTACCCCAACACCCTAACCACTACCCCTACACCCTTACCCCTAACTCCCTAACCCTACCCTTAACCCCTACCCTAACACCCTACACCCTAACCCCTAACCCCTACACCCTTACCCCTAACTCCCTAACCCTACACTTAACCCCTACCCCAACACCCTAACCACTACCCCTACACCCTAACCCCTACCCCAACACCCTTACCCCTAACTCCCTAACCCCAACACCCTAACCACTACCCCTACACCCTAACCACTACCCCTACACCCTAACCCCTACCCCTACACCCTTACCCCTAACTCCCTAACCCCAACACCCTAACCACTACCCCTACACCCTAACCACTACCCCTACACCCTAACCACTACCCCTACACTCTTACCCCTAACTCCCTAACCCCAACACCCTAACCACTACCCCTACACCCTAACCCCTACCCCTACACCCTAACCACTACCCCTACACCCTAACTCCTACCCCTACACCCTAACCACTACCCCTACACCCTAACCAATACCCCTACACCCTAACTCCTACTCCTACACCCTAACTCCTACCCCTACACCCTAACTCCTACCCCCTAACTCCTACCCCTACACCCTAACCACTACCCCTACACCCTAACCCCAACACCCTAACCCCAACACCCTAACCTTAACTCCCTACCCTTATACCCTAACCCCAACATCGTACACCCTAACCCCAACACCCTAACCTTAACTCCCTATACCCTAACCCCTACCCTTATACCCTAACCCCAACACCGTACACCCTAACCGTAGCACCCTACACTCTAACCCCAACTCCCGACACTCACCCTAAAATAGGGGTGAGGTACTATATAGCAGGGGTGTATTCACTAGGAACCAAACGTGACCTAACTGAATTAAACATGCTTGGCTGTGTGTGTGTTGTCTGTCAGTGATCCCAGAGGAGAGCAGAAAGATCTGTCAGTACCAGCTGCTGCTGAGCCAGCTGCCCAGAGTCAACAAGGCCACGCTACGAGCCCTGGTCAACCACCTCTACTGGTGAGACACATATAAACACACACACACACACACCCCTCAGGTCAGAGTGTAACGGTGTGTGTGTTGTCCACAGTGTGCAGCGGTTTGCAGAGCTGAACCAGATGAATCTCCATAACCTGGCTATAGTATTTGGCCCAACACTGTTCCAGAGCGACGGGAAGGACTACACCGCTGGCCTTGTCGTAGAGGAACTCATAGAGCACTACACGGACGTCTTTGAGGTCAGAGATCCTGTAAACTCTAACCCCTGACCCCTAACCTCATAGAGCACTACACGGACGTCTTTGAGGTCAGAGATCCTGTAAACTCTAACCCCTGACCCCTAACCTCATAGAGCACTACACGGACGTCTTTGAGGTCAGAGATCCTGTAAACTCTAACCCCTGACCCCTAACCTCATAGAGCACTACACGGACATCTTTGAGGTCGGAGACCCTGTAAACTCTAACCCCTGACCCCTAACCTCATAGAGCACTACACGGACATCTTTGAGGTCAGAGACCCTGTAAACTCTAACCCCTGACCCCTAACCTCAGAGGCGGCAGCTAGCCTAGCAGTTTAGAGCATTGAGCCAGTAACCGAAAAGTTGCTGGTTTGAATCCCTGAGTCCGACAAGGTGAACAATCTGCTGATGTGCCCTTGAGCAAGGCACTTAACCCTAGTTGTTCCTGTAAGTCGCGCTGGATAAGAACGTCTGCTAAAGGACTTAGATTTAAATGTACTAGTGCATTATTGCCCATAGACGCTGATCTTGGGTCAGTTTAGCATTTTCCCCTGCTAATGTTTAAGGTTAAGATTGAGGTAGAGGAAGCTGATCCTAGATCTGTACATAGTGGAATCCCCACGGCACTCTGTCATCTTTGAGTTTAGGCACTAGCTCTCTTCTGCCCTCTGGTGTTTGGTAGGGGTATGACTATAGTGTTTGGTAGGGGGTGACTACAGTGTTTGGTAGGGGGGTGACTACAGTGTTTTTTAGGGGTGTGACTACAGTGTTTGGTAGGGGGGTGACTACAGTGTTTGGTAGGGGTATGACTATAGTGTTTGGTAGGGGGGTGACTACAGTGTTTGGTAGGGGGGTGACTATAGTGTTTGGTAGGGGGTGACTACAGTGTTTGGTAGGGGGGTGACTACAGTGTTTGGTAGGGGGGTGACTACAGTGTTTGGTAGGGGTATGACTATAGTGTTTGGTAGGGGGGTGACTACAGTGTTTGGTAGGGGGGTGACTACAGTGTTTTTTAGGGGGGTGACTACAGTGTTTGGTAGGGGGGTGACTACAGTGTTTGGTAGGGGGGTGACTACAGTGTTTGGTAGGGGGTTGACTACAGTGTTTGGTAGGGGGGTGACTACAGTGTTTGATAGGGGGGTGACTACAGTGTTTGGTAGGGGGGTGACTACAGTGTTTGATAGGGGGGTGACTACAGTGTTTGGTAGGGGGGTGACTACAGTGTTTGATAGGGGGGTGACTACAGTGTTTGGTAGGGGGGTGACTACAGTGTTTGGTAGGGGGGTGACTACAGTGTTTGGTAGGGGGTTGACTACAGTGTTTGGTAGGGGGGTGACTACAGTGTTTGATAGGGGGGTGACTACAGTGTTTGGTAGGGGGGTGACTACAGTGTTTGATAGGGGGGTGACTACAGTGTTTGGTAGGGGGGTGACTACAGTGTTTGATAGGGGGGTGATTACAGTGTTTGGTAGGGGGGTGACTACAGTGTTTGATAGGGGGGTGACTACAGTGTTTGGTAGGGGGGTGACTACAGTGTTTGGTAGGGGGGTGACTACACTGTGAGCTGGTCAATGATGTTTCAACCATGGAGTGAGTCGTTATATGCTGTCAGGTTCTAATTTCTCAGAGTAAATACGTCACGGACACTAGAGAAGATTAACCAAGTTTAAAGGGTGGTTACAGCTGTAATTCAGATGAAAAAAACATTTCACACAAGCACTGATATTTAACCCTTTCTCCTGGGCTGAGTCTCCTCCCCCACAACTGAACAGCCAATGCATCTCTGTTGCTAGGCAGAACCTGAGTGATATCTGTTCTTGTGACCGTGTGTGGTTGACCGTGTGTGGTTGACTGTGCGTGGTTGACCGTGTGTGGTTGACAGTGTGTGGTTGACCGTGTGTGGTTGACTGTGCGTGGTTGACCGTGTGTGGTTGACTGTGTGTGGTTGACTGTGTGTGGTTGACTGTGTGTGGTTGACCGTGCGTGGTTGACCGTGTGTGGTTGACCGTGCGTGGTTGACCGTGTGTGGTTGACCGTGTGTGGTTGACCGTGTGTGGTTGACCGTGTGTGGTTGACCGTGTGTGGTTGACTGTGCGTGGTTGTTTTGCGGTTCAGGTGGATGAGATGCAGCTGAAAAGACAGCTGGATGAGATCACGGCCATCATTAAAGTCAGAGAGAAGTTGAACCACAACTCCAGCGTCCCTGTGAGTCATACAGTACTCACACACACACCTCAACACCAAGGCTTCTGTGAGTCATACAGTACTCACACACACACCTCAACACTGAGGCTTCTGTGAGTAATACAGTACTCACACACACACACCTCAACACCAAGGCTTCTGTGAGTCATACAGTACTTACACACACACCTCAACACCAAGGCTTCTGTGAGTCATACAGTACTCACACACACACCTCAACACCAAGGCTTCTGTGAGTCATACAGTACTCACACACACACACCTCAACACCAAGGCTTCTGTGAGTCATACAGTACTTACACACACACCTCAACACCAAGGCTTCTGTGAGTCATACAGTACTCACACACACACCTCAACACCAAGGCTTCTGTGAGTCATACAGTACTCACACACACACCTCAACACCAAGGCTTCTGTGAGTCAAACAGTACTCACACACACCTTCTCAACACCAAGGCTTCTGTGAGTCATTTAGTACTCACAACACACCTCAACATCAAGGCTTCTGTGAGTCATACAGTACTCACACACACACCTCAACACCAAGGCTTCTGTGAGTCAAACAGTACTCAAACACACATATCAACACCAAGGCTTCTGTGAGTCATACAGTACTCACACACACCTCAACACCAAGGCTTCTGTGAGTCATACAGTACTCACACACACACCTCAACACTGAGGCTTCTGTGAGTAATACAGTACTCACACACACCTCAACACCAAGGCTTCTGTGAGTCATACAGTACTCACACACACACACCTCAACACCAAGGCTTCTGTGAGTCATACAGTACTCACACACACACCTCAACACCAAGGCTTCTGTGAGTCATACAGTACTCACAACACACCTCAACACCAAGGCTTCTGTGAGTCAAACAGTACTCACAACACACCTCAACACCAACGCTTCTGTGAGTCATACAGTACTCACAACACACCTCAACACCAAGGCTTCTGTGAGTCATACAGTACTCACAACACACCTCAACACCAAGGCTTCTGTGAGTCATGCAGTACTCACACACACACACCTCAACACCAAGGCTTCTGTGAATCATACAGTACTCACACACACATCTCAACACCAAGGCTTCTGTGAGTCATACAATACTCACACACACACCTCAACACCAAGGCTTCTGTGAGTCAAACAGTACTCACACACACACCTCAACACCAAGGCTTCTGTGAGTCATACAGTACTCACACACACACCTCAACACCAAGGCTTCTGTGAGTCAAACAGTACTCACACACACCTTCTCAACACCAAGGCTTCTGTGAGTCATACAGTACTCACACACACCTCAACACCGAGGCTTCTGTGAGTCACACTACCTTCTTATATCATACAGTGTTCTGCAGTAACCCAATGTGCTTTAACACTGCTTGAATTTGCGTGTGTGTGCGTGTGTGTGCGTGTGTGTGTGTGTGTGCGTGTGTGTGCGTGTGTGTGCGTGTGTGTGTGTGTGTGTGTGCGTGTGTGTGTGCGTGTGTGTGTGCGTGTTTGTGTGTGTATGCGTTGTGCAGGCGTCGGGGTCAGCAGGTGACTTCATCTGTACAGTGTACCTGGAGGAGAAGAAGGAGACAACAGAGCAGCATGTCAAGGTGACCTCTCACCTCTGACCTTACCTAACCCCTTATGATCTCACCTTTATCATGATAGGGAAATAAAGAGAGTAAGAAGCGGTCCTGAATCTCACTCCCTCCACTGCTCTCCCCTCCAGATCCCTGGTTCTATGACGGCAGCAGAGCTGACCTGTGAGATTCTGGACCGGCGGAAGATCCAGGTCAGAGAGAAAGACTACTGGAGCTGCTGGGAGGTCAGCCAGAAGGAGGAGATGGGTGAGTGGAGAGAGATGAGAGGTCAGCCAGAAGGAGGAGACCGGTGAGTGGACAGAGATATGAGAGGTCAGTCAGAAGGAGGAGACCGGTGAGTGGACAGAGAGATGGGAGGTCAGCCAGAAGGAGGAGACCGGTGAGTGGACAGAGAGATGAGAGGTCAGCCAGAAGGAGGAGACCGGTGAGTGGACAGAGAGATGAGAGGTCAGCCAGAAGGATGAGACCGGTGAGTGGACAGAGAGATGAGAGGTCAGTCAGAAGGAGGAGACCGGTGAGTGGACAGAGAGATGAGAGGTCAGTCAGAAGGAGGAGACCGGTGAGTGGACAGAGAGATGAGAGGTCAGTCAGAAGGAGGAGACCAGTGAGTGGACAGAGAGATGAGAGGTCAGTCAGAAGGAGGAGACCGGTGAGTGGACAGAGAGATGAGAGGTCAGCCAGAAGGAGGAGATGGGTGAGTGGACAGAGAGATGAGAGGTCAGTCAGAAGGAGGAGACCGGTGAGTGGACAGAGAGATGAGAGGTCAGTCAGAAGGAGGAGACCGGTGAGTGGACAGAGAGATGAGAGGTCAGTCAGAAGGAGGAGACCGGTGAGTGGACAGAGAGATGGGAGGTCAGCCAGAAGGAGGAGATGGGTGAGTGGAGAGAGATGAGAGGTCAGCCAGAAGGAGGAGACCGGTGAGTGGACAGAGAGATGGGAGGTCAGCCAGAAGGAGGAGACCGGTGAGTGGACAGAGAGATGAGAGGTCAGCCAGAAGGATGAGACCGGTGAGTGGACAGAGAGATGAGAGGTCAGTCAGAAGGAGGAGACCGGTGAGTGGACAGAGAGATGAGAGGTCAGCCAGAAGGAGGAGACCAGTGAGTGGAGAGAGAGATGAGAGGTCAGTCAGAAGGAGGAGACCGGTGAGTGGACAGAGAGATGGGAGGTCAGTCAGAAGGAGGAGACCGGTGAGTGGACAGAGAGATGAGAGGTCAGTCAGAAGGAGGAGACCGGTGAGTGGACAGAGAGATGTGAGGTCAGTCAGAAGGAGGAGATGGGTGAGTTGTAAGAGATTGGAGGACAGATATACACTGAGTATACCAAACACCTTCCTATTACTGAGTTGCACCCCCTTTTGCCCTCAGAACAGCCTCAATTCATCAGGACATGGACTCTACAAAGTGTCACATTTTTTCCAACGCTTCCCACAGTTGTGTCAAGCTGGCTGGATGTCCTTTGGGTGTTGGACCATTCTTGATACACACAAGAAATTGTTGAGCGTGAAAAACCCAGCAGCATTGCAGTTCTTGACACAAACTGGTGCACCTGGAACCTACTACCATACCCCGTTCAAAGGCACTTACATCTTGTATCTTGCCCATTCCCCTTCTGAATGACACACACACACAATCCATGTCTCAATTGTCTCAAAGGTTGAAAATCCTTCTTTAACCTGTCACCTCCCCTTCATCTACACTGATTGAGTGACATCAATAAGGGATCATAGCTTTCAGCTGGATTCGCCTGGTCAGTCTGTCGTGGAAAGAGCAGGTGTTCTTAATGTTTTGTAATAGAGAGAGAGAGAGAGAGAGGCCTTTTCATAATTGCATACTCCCATCGCATCCTTTTCAAAAACCGTTGGATGAGAAAAACAGAGCTCCCTCCCCTCTGACCTTATCCTCCAATGGGTTTTGAGAAGCAGCAGAAGAGAGAGGAGTATGTAATTGAGAAAAGGTAAGAGAGAGCACGAGTACTGGAGCTGCTGGGAGTAGAGAGAGAGAGGAAGGAGAAGTGGGAGTAGAGAGAGAGAGAGGAAAGAGAGGTGGGAGTAGAGAGAGAGAGGAAGGAGAGGTAGGAGTAGAGAGAGAGAGGAAGGAGAGGTGGGAGGAGAGAGCGAGATGTGGGAGTAGAGAGAGAGAGGAAGGAGAGTTGGGAGTAGAGAGAGAGAGAGAGGTTGGAGTAGAGAGAGAGGAAGGAGAGGTGGGGAAGAGGTATGGGATGAGGGGATGGTAGTGCTATGGAGGGGTGATGCTGATGTTGAGACTTTTTTTGTCCCCTTCCCTCTGTGTCTCTCTCTCTCTCTCTCTCTCTCTCTCTCTCTCTCTCTCTCTCTCTCTCTCTCTCTCTCTCTCTCTCTGTCTCTCAGAGCGTCCATTGCATCATCTGGAGCGTGTGTTACCCATCATCCATTCTCTGGGTACCGACTCCCACTTGCTGGTCAAAAAACATCTCGCCATGGAGGCCATACGCATCTACCTGGGTACACACACACACACACACACACACACACACACACACACACCCACACTAACCACGCATATTTCAAAAATTAACAGTTTAGGAATTCATTCTGAGTGGTTATGGTTTGGGCAAAGCTAAAACATGCACTGTTTCCATCAACTATCATCAAGTATTGTCATGTTTTGCCAAAGCATTGTGAACTGTGGAGGGGTCTAAGCAGCACCCTTCGGCTCCGAGCTGCACCAGTTCAAATCAAATGTTATTAGTCACATGCCCCAAATACAAATACACCTTACAGTGAAACGTTTACTGACGAGCCCCTAACCAATAATGCAGAGAAAAATAAGAGAAAGAAGTAACACGTAATTAAAGAGCAGCAGTAAAATAACAATAGTGAGTCTATATACAGGGGGGTACTGGTACAGAGACAATGTGGAGGCTATATACAGGGGGGTACTGGTACAGAGTCAATGTGGAGGCTATATACAGGGGGGTACTGGTACAGAGACAATGTGGAGGCTATATACAGGGGGGTACTGGTACAGAGTCAATGTGGAGGCTATATACAGGGGGTACTGGTACAGAGACAATGTGGAGGCTATATACAGGGGGGTACTGGTACAGAGACAATGTGGAGGCTATATACAGGGGGGTACTGGTACAGAGTCAATGTGGAGGCTATATACAGGGGGGTACTGGTACAGAGACAATGTGGAGGCTATATACAGGGGGGTACTGGTACAGAGTCAATGTGGAGACTATATACAGGGGGTACTGGTACAGAGACAATGTGGAGGCTATATACAGGGGGGTACTGGTACAGAGACAATGTGGAGGCTATATACAGGGGGGTACTGGTACAGAGACAATGTGGAGGCTATATACAGGGGGGTACTGGTACAGAGTCAATGTGGAGGCTATATACAGGGGGTACTGGTACAGAGACAATGTGGAGACTATATACAGGGGGGTACTGGTACAGAGTCAATGTGGAGGCTATATACAGGGGGGTACTGGTACAGAGACAATGTGGAGACTATATACAGGGGGTACTGGTACAGAGACAATGTGGAGGCTATATACAGGGGGGTACTGGTACAGAGACAATGTGGAGGCTATATACAGGGGGGTACTGGTACAGAGACAATGTGGAGGCTATATACAGGGGGGTACTGGTACAGAGTCAATGTGGAGGCTATATACAGGGGGGTACTGGTACAGAGTCAATGTGGAGGCTATATACAGGGGGGTACTGGTACAGAGACAATGTGGAGGCTATATACAGGGGGGTACTGGTACAGAGACAATGTGGGGGCTATATACAGGGGGGTACTGGTACAGAGACAATGTGGGGGCTATATACAGGGGGGTACTGGTACAGAGACAATGTGGGGGCTATATACAGGGGGGTACTGGTACAGAGTCAATGTGGAGGCTATATACAGGGGGGTACTGGTACAGAGTCAATGTGGAGGCTATATACAGGGGGGTACTGGTACAGAGACAATGTGGAGGCTATATACAGGGGGGTACTGGTACAGAGACAATGTGGGGGCTATATACAGGGGGGTACTGGTACAGAGACAATGTGGAGGCTATATACAGGGGGGTACTGGTACAGAGTCAATGTGGAGGCTATATACAGGGGGGTACTGGTACAGAGACAATGTGGAGGCTATATACAGGGGGGTACTGGTACAGAGACAATGTGGGGGCTATATACAGGGGGTACCGGTACAGAGTCAATGTGGAGGCTATATACAGGGGGGTACTGGTACAGAGACAATGTGGAGGCTATATACAGGGGGGTACTGGTACAGAGTCAATGTGGAGGCTATATACAGGGGGGTACTGGTACAGCGACAATGTGGAGGCTATATACAGGGGGGTACTGGTACAGAGTCAATTTGGAGGCTATATACAGGGGGGTACTGGTACAGAGACAATGTGGAGGCTATATACAGGGGGGTACTGGTACAGAGTCAATGTGGAGGCTATATACAGGGGGGTACTGGTACAGAGACAATGTGGAGGCTATATACAGGGGGGTACTGGTACAGAGACAATGTGGAGGCTATATACAGGGGGGTACTGGTACAGAGTCAATGTGGAGACTATATACAGGGGGTACCGGTACAGAGTCAATGTGTGGTGGCACCGGTTAGTTGAGGTAGTATGTACATGTAGGTAGAGTTAATTAAAGTGACAATGCTAGATGACAACAGAGAGTGGTGGATAGAAGGTGTAGAAGCTGTTTAGAAGCCTCTTGGACCAAGACATGGCGCTCCAGTACCGCTTGCCGTGCGGTAGCAGAGAGAACAGTATATGACTTGGATGGCAAGAGTCTTTGAAAATGTTTAAGGCCTTCCTCTGACACCGCCTGGTAAAGAGGTCCAGTGGTGTACTGGCCATTCGCACTCCCCTCTGTAGTGCCTTGCAGTCGGAGGCCGAGCAGTTGCCGTACCAGGCCGTGATGCAACCAGTCAGAATGTTCTTGATGGTGCAGCTGTAGAACCTTTTGAGGATCTGAGGACCCATCCCAAATCTTTTCAGTCTCCTGAGGGGGAATAGGTTTTGTCGTGCACGACCGTCATGGTGTGCTTGGACCATGTTAGTTTGTTGGTGATGTGGACAGCAAGGAACTTGAAGCTCTCAACCTGCTCCACTGCAGCCTGTCGATGGGGGCGTGCTTGGTCCTCTTTTCCACAGTCCACAATCATCTCCTTTGTCTTGATCACATTGAGGGAGAGGTTGTTGTCCTGGCACCACACGGCCAGGTCTCTGATCTCCTCCCTATAGGCTGTCTCGTCGTTGTCGGTGATCAGGCCTACCACTGTTGTGTCGTCGGCAAACTTAATGATAGTGTTGGAGTCGTGCCTGGCCATTCAGTCATGAGTGAACAAGGAGTATAGGAGGGGGCAAGAGCACGCACCCCTGAGGGGCCCCCATGTTGAGGAGCGGCGTGGCGGATGTGTTGTTACCTACCCTTACCACCCGGGGACAGATCGTCAGGAAGTCCAGGAACCAGTTGCAGAGGGAGGTGTTTAGTCCCAGGGTCCTTAGCTTAGTGATGAGCTTTGAGGGCACTATGGTGTTGAAAGCTGAGCTGAAGTCAATGAAAAGCATTCTCACATAGGTGTTCCTTTTGTCCAGTTGGGAAAGGGCAGTGTGGAGTGTAATAGAGACTGCGTCATCTGTGGATCTGTTGGGGCGGTATGCAAATTGGAGGGTTTCTGGGATGAGTGTGTGGATGTGAGGCATGACCAGCCTTTGAAAGCACTTCATGGCTACAGATGTGAGTACTACGGGTTGGTAGTCATTTAGGCACGTTACCTTAGAATTATTGGGCACAGGTGGTCTGCTTAAAACATGTTGGTATTACAGACTCGGACAGGGAGAGGTTGAAAATGTCAGTGAAGACACTTGCTAGTTGGTCAGCGCATGCTCGCAGTACACATCCTGGTAATCCATCTGGCCATGCGGCCATGTGAATGTTGACCTGTCTAAAGGTCTTACTCACATCGACTGTGGGGAGAGGGATCACAAGTCTTCCGGTACAGCTGGTGCTCTCATGCATGTTTCAGTGTTATTTTCTTCGAAGCGAGCATAGAAGTGGTTTAGCTCGTCTGGTAGGCTCGTGTCACTGGGCAGCTCTCGGCTGTGCTTCCCTTTGTAGTCTGTAATGGTTTGCAAGCCCTGCCACATCCGACGAGATGTGGTGTACTCCTCAATGCCATTGGAGGAATCTCAGAACATATTCCAGTCTGTGCTGCAAAACAGTCTGTTCACTCCCATTGAGAACAAAATACATATATGAACGTTCTCAGCACACACACAATTTAATTGACTTCTCAGCTCTGCTATTACCCCTATGCTGTTTCTGATTTGGTACGATCCGTCCCCCCATAGCCAGTAAAGTGGATGTGTCCAAGCACGGGATGGTGAAGTTCCGGGAGGAGAAGAGCATTCTGGGATTGGGACTGAATACCGGCAGCTTCCACGACCGCTACTTCATCCTGAGCACTGTCTCCCTCAGGATGTACAAGGAAGTGCGGGTAAGAGACACACACACACACACACACACACACACACACACACACACACACACACACACACACACACACACACAAAACACACACACACAAAAAAAAACACACACACACACACACACACAAAAAACACACACAAAAAACACACATAACACACACACACACACACACACACACACACACACACAAAACACACACAAAACACACACACACACACACACACACAAAACACACACACACACACACACACACACACAAAAACATCTAAACATCTAATCTGTCTGTTTTGTGTCCCTGTAGAGTAATCGTCCAGAGAGGGAATGGCAGGTGAAGAACCTGAGGGTCTATCTAGGCATCAAGAAGAAACTACGACCACCCACCTGGTCAGGTCACCTCTCTGTTCTCTCCTCCTGCCTGGTCAGGTCACCTCTCTGTCCTCTCCTCCTGCCTGGTCAGGTCACCTTTCTGTCCTCTCCTCCTGCCTGGTCAGGTCACCTCTCTGTTTTCTTCTCCTGCCTGGTCAGGTCACCTCTCTGTCCTCTCCTCCTGCCTGGTCAGGTCACCTCTCTGTCCTCTCCTCCTGCCTGGTCAGGTCACCTCTCTGTCTTCTCCTCCTGCCTGGTCAGTTCACCTCTCTGTTCTCTCCTCCTGCCTGGTCAGGTCACCTCTCTGTTCTCTCCTCCTGCCTGGTCAGGTCACCTCTCTGTTCTCTCCTCCTGCCTGGTCAGAACACCTCTGTCCTCTCCTCCTGCCTGATCAGAACATCTCTCTGTCCTCTCCTCCTGCCTGATCAGAACACCTCTCTGTTCTCTCCTCCTGCCTGGTCAGAGCACCTCTCTGTCCTCTCCTCCTGCCTGTCCCATGACCACCCAACTGGTCAGAACACCTCTCCCTGTGTCTCACCCTCTCCTTGTCTTTCCCCTCTCCCTCTCTCTGAGAGAGAGAGAGAGAGAGACTGTTATAGAGCAGTCTCACTCCACAGTCCTGTTCTTTAGTGACTAGAGAACAGTAGCTGACAGTAGAGAAGGCAGGACAGTCCTATACCGTCTCTTTTGTCTGTCTGTCTGCTGCTAAATCTCCACTCACTTAATCTTGGCGCACCCATCCCGTTAGCGGGATCATTTTCGCCACACACCCGATGAATTGCAGAGCCTCAAATTCAAATTGAATTACTAAAAATATTTAATTTTCATGAAATCACAAGTGCAATATAGCAAAACACAGCTTGGTTTGTTGTTAATCCACCTGGCATGTCAGATTTAAAAAACTTTTTTTACAGCAAAAGCTATCCAAGCGTTTATGTTAGGACATCTCTCTCAGCAGACAAATCATTACAAACAGCTAGCAGCAAAGTAGATTGGTCACGAAAGTCAGAAAAGCAATAAAATGAATCGCTTACTTTTGATGATCTTCGGATGTTTGCACTCACGAGACTCCCAGTTACACAATAAATGTTCCTTTTGTTCCATAAAGATTATTTTTATATCCAAAATACCTCCATTTGTTTGGCGTGTTTTGTTCAGAAATCCACAGGCTCGAGCGGTCACGACCGGGCAGACGAAAATTCCAAATAGTATCCGTAAAGTTTGTAGAAACATATCAAATGTTTTTTATAATCAATCCTCAGGTTGTTTTTACAATAAATAATTGATAATAATTCAACCGGGACTGTACCTTCTTCAATAGGAGAGAGAGAGAAAATGTCTGCTCCAAGCTGTTGCGCATGCAAAACTCTGCTGGCACCCAGCCATTCGCTGACACGATGTGATTCTTCTCGCTCATTTTTCAGAATAAAAGCCTGAAACTATGTCTAAAGACTGTTCACACAGTGTGGAAGCCATAGGGAAAGGAATCTGGTTGATATCCCTTTAAATGGAGGGAAGGCATGCAATGGAACAGGGAGATTATTTTCTCTTAGGTACTTCCTTGTTGGATTTTCCTCAGGTTTTCGCCTGCAATATCAGTTCTGTTATACTCACAGGCAATATTTTGACAGTTTTGGAAACTTTAGAGTGTTTTCTGCCCTAATCTGACAATTATGTGCATATTGTAGATTCTGGGCCTGAGAAATAGGCAGTTTCATTTGGGTACGTTTTTCATCCAAACTTCAAAATGCTGCCCCCTACACTCAACAGGTTAACTTGTTATGGCTGCAACCCGTTAACAGGATAATTGTCATCAACAACCGCTGAATTGCATAGCGCCACATTCAAACAATATTACTAAAAATATTTATATTCATGAAATCACAAGTGCAATATAGGAAAACACAGTTTAGTCTTTGGTAATCCACCTGTCGTGTCAGATTTTGAAAATATGCTTTACAGCGAAAGCAATCCAAGTGTTTGTGTAAGTTTATCGATCGCTCGACAAACATTATGTACACTTAGCATCAAGTAGCTTGGTCACGAAAATCAGAAAAGCAATCAAATTAATTGTTTACCTTTGATGATCTTCGGATGTTTTCACTCACAAGACTCCCAGTTACACAATAAATGTTCCTTTTGTTCCATAAAGATTATTTTTATATCCAAAATACCTCAGTTTGTTTGGCGCGTTATGTTCATAAAAACACAGGAAAGAGCGGTCACGACAACGTGGACAAATTCCAAATAGTTTCCGTAATGTCCACAGAAACATGTCAAACGTTTTTTATAATCAATCCTCAGCTTCTTTTTAAAATATATAATCGATAATATATCAACCGCAAATGTCTTTATCAGTAGGAGAGGGAAAGGCAATGGCAGCCCAAACTCTGTTGCGTGAGCAAAACTCATGCGAACACCTGACGCGATGTTATCGTTCTGGCTCATTTTTCAAAATAAAAGCCTGAAACTATGTCTGAAGACTGTTGACCCCTTGAGGAAGCGATAGGAAAAGGAATCTGGTTGATATCCCTTTAAATGGAGCAGAGGCTATGGAACATGGAGTTTTCAAAATAGAAGCCACTTTCTGGTTTGATTTTCCTCAGGGTTTCGCCTGTAATATCAGTTCTGTTATACTCACAGACAATATTTTGACAGTTTTGGAATCTTTAGAGTGTTTTCTATCCAATACTAATAATAATATGCATATTTTAGCAACTGAGACTGAGGAGCTGGCAGTTTACTCTGGGCACCTTTTCATCCAAGCTACTCAATACTGCCCCTGCAGCCATAAGAAGTTAATGTTTCCTATCTCTCTTTATCTATCTCTCTGTAGTCGGGGTCTGACTGTGATGTTTCCTATCTCTCTCTCTCTGTAGTTGGGGTCTGACTGTGATCAATGGAAGTGAAAAACAGGAGAAGCCAGAGAGGCAGCAATGGTGAGTCCCTGAATGTGTGTGTCTCCTGTGTCTCCTGTGTGTGTGTGTGTGTGTGTGTGTGTGTGTGTGTGTGTGTGTGTGTGTGTGTGTGTGTGTGTGTGTGTGTGTGTGTGTGTGTGCTATACAGCATGTCCTGTATTTCTCTAGAACTTACTGAGCTACACCAGGGAACAGATGTCAGTAGTGGGGGTATGATGTCAGCAGTGGGGGTATGATGTCAGCAGTGGGGGTATGATGTCAGCAGTGGGGGTATGATATCAGCAGTGGGGGTATGATGCGAGATAGAAAGAGGATGAAGGCTACATTTTCAATTTCATCTCCTTGAAAAGATAGAACAAATATTACAACAAATATTATGGCTGAACTCAAATGTGCTGGTTGATAAAATACCTGTATTTATGGGAAAGATGTTTGAAAAGGGAATTTTGTTCTTAAATGATATTGTAAATTGTAATGGTAGAGTTATGTCCTTCATGGAGTTATCAGAATTGTACGGGAATGTCTGCTCAATCCAAGAGTACAACCAATTGATTACAGCATTGCCCCAAAAATGGAAGAGGCGGGTGGGAGCTGGGGGAGGTAGGGAACTGGTCTGTCTACCCAATATGGTTGGTCTCAGATGGTTGAGGGTGGGAGTGGTCTCGGATGGTTGAGGGGGGGAGAGGTCTCAGATGGTTGAGGGACAGCTATTGGGGAACTGTGGGGGGGATCTTGAAGGGTTCGGGTTCATGTTTTTTGGCCTTGTGGGAGATCTGTCAACGTGCCCCTGAGCAGGATGCTGGATGCTTCTGTGTGTCTCTCTGAATGGGAGTCTGTTGGATGATGTGGTGTAGTTGTTGAGCGACTTCACTGCAACTATATTGTATGTTTCAGATAAATAAATAAAAAAGAGGTTTGAGTTGAAGATAAATACTTTTACTAAGAGATCATGAGTGGAAAGGTCACCCCTCCTCACACACACACACACACACACACACACACACACACACACACACACACACACACACCTGTGGGCTGCTGGGTCAAGCCATCAGCAACAACAGGCAGAAAAGTCACGCAGTTGAGAGAGACAAAGAGAAAGAGAGGGAGAGAAAGAGAGGGGGAGTGTGGGGGAGAGAAAGTGTTGACGCCCAGGGTTCTATTGCCAGGGTTCTATCGCCAGGGTTCTATCGCCAGGGTTCTATCGCCAGGGTTCTATTGCCAGGCACTGTGTGTGTCTTAGTGTGCTTGTGCAGGTGTGTGAAAGAGGGGAAGTTGGGAGTAGAGCATGTGAGCAGAGTTGGAAATCTCACTCATCGCTCATGGAGGGTTGTGCATCTCTCCATCAAGTCCTTTCCTACCGCTCATCATTTCAGATAGGCTACATGTCATATTAAACAGCATATAAACTCTCTAAATAGGTCAGGAGCCAGACAGGGAGACTAAGAAAGAACAGAAATTAATTATTTAGGTTATATTATTTCAAATATTTCAAGGCTAGAGCCTACAAAGAAATACATTGTGAAGCATTAGCGAGTGTGATACACTAGCCTGGTAGGGACATAAATAGCTCAGCATTTAAATAACATTACCTTGTATTAAATCATTATAGTCTATATACAGGCTGTGATTAGGCTGTGACTTACATCAAATTAAATACAAATGAAATTAAAAATGACTTATTAATGCCTTTGAATTCATTTTTAGAAACAACAGTTTGGCCAGTCTATGGCTTCAGACTCATGCGTTGGTGCCTGGAGAGCCGGCCAGCAGCGGATAACATCCTCTCTCCTCTTACAGAGCTACTGGGGATGCGAGACAACCTTTTGACCCCTCTTACAGAGCTACTGGGGATGCGAGACAACCTTTTGACCCCTCTTACAGAGCTACTGGGGATGCTGAACAACCTTTTGGCCACTCTTACAGAGCTACTGGGGATGCGAAACAACCTTTTGACCCCTCTTACAGAGCTACTGGGGATGCTGAACAACCTTTTGACCCCTCTTACAGAGCTACTGGGGATGCTGAACAACCTTTTGGCCACTCTTACAGAGCTACTGGGGATGCTGAACAACCTTTTGACCCCTCTTACAGAACAACTGGGGATGCTGAACAACCTTTTGACCCCTCTTACAGAGCTACTGGGGATGCTAAACAACCTTTTGACCCCTCTTACAGAGCTACTGGGGATGCTAAACAACCTTTTGACCCCTCTTACAGAGCTACTGGGGATGCTGAACAACCTTTTGACCCCTCTTACAGAGCTACTGGGGATGCTAAACAAACTTTTGACCCCTCTTACAGAGCTACTGGGGATGCGAAACAACCTTTTGACCCCTCTTACAGAGCTACTGGGGATGCTAAACAACCTTTTGACCCCTCTTACAGAGCTACTGGGGATGCTAAACAACCTTTTGACCCCTCTTACAGAGCTACTGGGTATGCGAAACAACCTTTTGACCCCTCTTACAGAGCTACTGGGGATGCTGAACAACCTTTTGACCCCTCTTACAGAGCTACTGGGGATGCTGAACAACCTTTTGACCCATCTTACAGAGCTACTGGGGATGCTGAACAACCTTTTGACCCCTCTTACAGAGCTACTGGGGATGCTGAACAACCTTTTGGCCACTCTTACAGAGCTACTGGGGATGCGGAACAACCTTTTGACCCCTCTTACAGAGCTACTGGGGATGCTGAACAACCTTTTGGCCACTCTTACAGAGCTACTGGGGATGCTGAACAACCTTTTGACCCCTCTTACAGAGCTACTGGGGATGCTGAACAACCTTTTAACCCCTCTTACAGAGCTACTGGGGATGCTGAACAACCTTTTGACCCCTCTTACAGAGCTACAGGGGATCTGAAACAACCTTTTGACCACCCTCTTACAGAGCTACTGGGGATGCGAAACAACCTTTTGACCCCTCTTACAGAGCTACAGGGGATCTGAAACAACCTTTTGACCCCTCTTACAGAGCTACAGGGGATCTGAAACAACCTTTTGACCCCTCTTACAGAGCTACTGGGGATGCGGAACAACCTTTTGACCCCTCTTACAGAGCTACAGGGGATCTGAAACAACCTTTTGACCCCTCTTACAGAGCTACTGGGGATGCGAGACAACCTTTTGACCCCTCTTACAGAGCTACAGGGGATGCTGAACAACCTTTTGGCCACTCTTACAGAGCTACAGGGGATCTGAAACAACCTTTTGACCCCTCTTACAGAGCTACAGGGGATCTGAAACAACCTTTTGACCCCTCTTACAGAGCTACTGGGGATGCGAAACAACCTTTTGACCCCTCTTACAGAGCTACAGGGGATCTGAAACAACCTTTTGACCCCTCTTACAGAGCTACAGGGGATCTGAAACAACCTTTTGACCCCTCTTACAGAGCTACAGGGGATCTGAAACAACCTTTTGACCCCTCTTACAGAGCTACAGGGGATCTGAAACAACCTTTTGACCCCTCTTACCAGGCTGGGCAGAGATGCAGAGTTGTTTTTTTATTTTTCAAATCAAATCAAATGTATTCATAAAGTCCTTCTTACATCAGCTGATATCTCAAAGTGCTGTACAGAAACCCAGCCTAAAACCCCAAACAGCAAGCAATGCAGGTGTAGATGGCTAGGAAAAACTCCCTAGAAAGGCCAGAACCTAGGAAGAAATCAAATCAAATCAAATGTATTTATATAGCTCTTCGTACATCAGCTGATATATCAAAGTGCTCTACAGAAACACAGCCTTAAACCCCAAACAGCAAGCAATGCAGGTGTAGAAGCACGGTGGCTAGGAAAAACTCCCTAGAAAGGCCAAAACCTAGGAAAAACCTAGAGAGGATCCAGACTATGAGGGGTGGCCAGTCCTCTTCTGGCTGTGCCGGGTGGAGATTATAACAGAACATGGCCAAGATGTTCAAACGCTCATAGATGACCAGCAGGGTCAAATAATAATAATCACAGTGGTTGTAGAGGGTGCAACAGGTCAGCACCTCAGGAGTAAATGTCAGTTGTCTTTTCATAGCCAATCATTCAGAGTTAAAGACAGCAAGTGTGGTAGAGAAAGAGAGTTGAAAACAGCAGGTCCGGGGGAAAAGGTGGCACGTCTGGTGAACAGGTCAGGGTTCCATAGCCGCAGGCAGAACAGTTGAAACTGGAGCAGCAGCACGGCCAGGTGGACTGAGGACAGCAAGGAGTCATCAGGCCAGGTAGTCCTGAGGCATGGTCCTAGGGCTCAGGTCCTCCAAGAAAGAGAAAGAGAGAAATAAAGAGAGAAAGAGAGAATTAGAGAGAGCATACTTAAATTCACACAGGACACCGGATAAGACAGGAGAAGTACTCCAGATATAACAAACTGACCCTAGCCCCCCGACACATAAACTACTGCAGCATAAATACTGGAGGCTGAGACGGGAGGGGTCAGGAAACACTGTGGCCCCGTCCGACGATACCCCTGGACAGGGCCAAACAGGCAGGATATAACCCCACCCACTTTGCCAAAGCACAGCCCCCACACCACTAGAGGGATATCTTCAACCACCAACTCACCAATTTTCCATAAGTAGCTTCATTTTGTGCTCTTTTTGTGCCTTATCATTTTTACACACAGAGAGTACTGATTTTGAATTACAGCGGGTGAGGGCTTCAAAGGCCACTGCATTTGGGATGGGGGGGGGGGGCTGTGAAACTCTCCTGCCATTGTTGGGCTCAAGGGCTTTGACACCTCTCACTTCACACCTCCATGCTAATTGAAGTTGTATCCATTCTGTCTATCAAGCTTGGTAGCATTAATTTAGCATTCAGTCCTTATAAAGTAAAATATATCACTGTAATGTATTTCTCTTCCTGGCTTTTGGAAATAAAATATACTTCAGACTAAACATGACTCACTCAGTTCCAGGTTGGATGGTGTTTTCTGCTTTCTGTTGTTTGTTTGACAGATCATTTGCTGTAAAAGCTTTGAAATAAGAATCTTTGGTGGTAGGAATCCTTCCGGGTCATTCCATCCAAAATCAGGTTGTAGGCTTGAAGTTTTGATTTGGAGTGAAGGTTATGTTGTAGAGGGTAGTATACTGTATGTCCTTCCTGAAAACATGCTGAAAAATGCAGGAGCTCATCTATTCTCTCTCTCTCTCTCCTTTCTTTCTTTCTTTCTTTCTTTCTTTCTTTCTTTCTTTCTTTCTTTCTTTCTTTCACTCCTCTCTCTTTCTCCTGTCTCACTCTCTCCCTCTGTAGGTATCTGTGTTGTGACACTCAGACAGAGATGAGGGAGTGGTTCTCCACCTTCCTCACTATCCAGGTAAGAGGACACATACTGTCACACTGGTTATTATGATTCACTGTTCTGTCTGTCACACTGGTTATTATGATTCACTGTTCTGTCTGTCACACTGGTTATTATGATTCACTGTTCTGTCTGTCACACTGGTTATTATGATTCACTGTTCTGTCTGTCACACTGGTTATTATGATTCACTGTTCTGTCTGTCACACTGGTTATTATGATTCACTGTTCTGTCTGTCACACTGGTTATTATGATCCACTGTTCTGTCTGTCACACTGTTCTGTCTGTCACACTGGTTATTATGATTCACTGTTCTGTCTGTCACACTGGTTATTATGATTCACTGTTCTGTCTGTCACACTGTTCTGTCTGTCACACTGGTTATTATGATTCACTGTTCTGTCTGTCACACTGGTTATTATGATTCACTGTTCTGTCTGTCACACTGGTTATTATGATCCACTGTTCTGTCTGTCACACTGGTTATTATGATTCACTGTTCTGTCTGTCACACTGGTTATTATGATCCACTGTTCTGTCTGTCACACTGGTGATGATGATTCACTGTTCTGTCTGTCACACTGGTTATTATGATTCACTGTTCTGTCTGTCACACTGTTCTGTCTGTCACACTGGTTATTATGATCCACTGTTCTGTCTGTCACACTGGTTATTATGATTCACTGTTCTGTCTGTCACACTGGTTATTATGATCCGCTGTTCTGTCTGTCACACTGTTCTGTCTGTCACACTGGTTATTAAGATTCACTGTTCTGTCTGTCACACTGGTTATTATGATCCACTGTTCTGTCTGTCACACTGGTTATTATGATTCACTGTTCTGTCTGTCACACTGTTCTGTCTGTCACACTGGTTATTATGATTCACTGTTCTGTCTGTCACACTGGTTATTATGATTCACTGTTCTGTCTGTCACACTGTTCTGTCTGTCACACTGGTTATTATGATCCACTGTTCTGTCTGTCACACTGGTTATTATGATTCACTGTTCTGTCTGTCACACTGGTTATTATGATCCACTGTTCTGTCTGTCACACTGGTTATTATGATTCACTGTTCTGTCTGTCACACTGGTTATTATGATTCACTGTTCTGTCTGTCACACTGGTTATTATGATTCACTGTTCTGTCTGTCACACTGGTTATTATGATCCACTGTTCTGTCTGTCACACTAGTTATTATGATCCACTGTTCTGTCTGTCACACTGTTCTGTCTGTCACACTGGTTATTATGATCCACTGTTCTGTCTGTCACACTGGTTATTATGATTCACTGTTCTGTCTGTCACACTGGTTATTATGATTCACTGTTCTGTCTGTCACACTGGTTATTATGATTCACTGTTCTGTCTGTCACACTGTTCTGTCTGTCACACTGGTTATTATGATCCACTGTTCTGTCTGTCACACTGGTTATTATGATTCACTGTTCTGTCTGTCACACTGGTTATTATGATCCACTGTTCTGTCTGTCACACTGGTTATTATGATTCACTGTTCTGTCTGTCACACTGGTTATTATGATTCACTGTTCTGTCTGTCACACTTCTGTCTGTCACACTGGTTATTATGATCCACTGTTCTGTCTGTCACACTGGTTATTATGATCCACTGTTCTGTCTGTCACACTGGTTATTATGATTCACTGTTCTGTCTGTCACACTGGTTATTATGATTCACTGTTCTGTCTGTCACACTGGTTATTATGATTCACTGTTCTGTCTGTCACACTGGTTATTATGATTCACTGTTCTGTCTGTCACACTGGTTATTATGATCCACTGTTCTGTCTGTCACACTAGTTATTATGATCCACTGTTCTGTCTGTCACACTGTTCTGTCTGTCACACTGGTTATTATGATCCACTGTTCTGTCTGTCACACTGGTTATTATGATCCACTGTTCTGTCTGTCACACTGGTTATTATGATTCACTGTTCTGTCTGTCACACTGGTTATTATGATTCACTGTTCTGTCTGTCACACTGGTTATTATGATTCACTGTTCTGTCTGTCACACTGTTCTGTCTGTCACACTGGTTATTATGATCCACTGTTCTGTCTGTCACACTGGTTATTATGATTCACTGTTCTGTCTGTCACACTGGTTATTATGATCCACTGTTCTGTCTGTCACACTGGTTATTATGATTCACTGTTCTGTCTGTCACACTGGTTATTATGATTCACTGTTCTGTCTGTCACACTGGTTATTATGATTCACTGTTCTGTCTGTCACACTGGTTATTATGATCCACTGTTCTGTCTGTCACACTAGTTATTATGATCCACTGTTCTGTCTGTCACACTGTTCTGTCTGTCACACTGGTTATTATGATCCACTGTTCTGTCTGTCACACTAGTTATTATGATCCACTGTTCTGTCTGTCACACTGTTCTGTCTGTCACACTGGTTATTATGATCCACTGTTCTGTCTGTCACACTGGTTATTATGATTCACTGTTCTGTCTGTCACACTGGTTATTATGATTCACTGTTCTGTCTGTCACACTGGTTATTATTATTCACTGTTCTGTCTGTCACACTGTTCTGTCTGTCACACTGGTTATTATGATCCACTGTTCTGTCTGTCACACTGGTTATTATGATTCACTGTTCTGTCTGTCACACTGTTCTGTCTGTCACACTGGTTATTATGATCCACTGTTCTGTCTGTCACACTGGTTATTATGATCCACTGTTCTGTCTGTCACACTGGTTATTATTATTCACTGTTCTGTCTGTCACACTGTTCTGTCTGTCACACTGGTTATTATGATTCACTGTTCTGTCTGTCACACTGTTCTGTCTGTCACACTGGTTATTATGATCCACTGTTCTGTCTGTCACACTGTTCTGTCTGTCACACTGGTTATTATGATCCACTGTTCTGTCTGTCACACTGGTTATTATGATTCACTGGTTATTATGATTCACTGGTTATTATGATTCACTGGTTATTATGATTCACTGGTTATTATGATTCACTGGTTATTATGATTCACTGGTTATTATGATTCACTGGTTATTATGATTCACTGGTTATTATGATTCTTTCTGAATTAAGGTCAGAGTATAATTTGCTCTCTCTTTGTCTTTGTCTCTCCCTGTTCTTTCTCTCTCTCACTTCTCTCTTTCTCTTTCTCTTTGTCTCTTGCTGTTCTTTCTCTCTCTCACTTCTCTCTTTCTCTTTGTCTCTTGCTGTTCTTTCTCTCTCTCTCACTTCTCCCTCTCTCTCTGCCCCCCCCCCCCCTCTCAGTATGATGGTAACGTGTGGCCAGCGGATGCAGTACAAACACGTGTGACCCGTGCGTTGCCGGCGGATACGCGTCATGGTAATGTGGCGTTGATTCCATTGCGCGGCAGCGAGAATGAGATGCGGAACAGCGTTGCAGCTTTCACCGCCGACCCGCTTGGCGTGAGTCAATCCTCCAATCACAGGGGCCAATCCACAGTCGTGGGCCTATCAGAGACCTCCATGCTGACACGGAGTCGACCATGTGGTCCCTACACACACACACACACACACACACACACACACACACACACAGGAGTCTACAATTGTGCATGGGGGTTTTTTCCCTTATCAGCTGGATGGTGTGTGTGTGTGTGTGTGTGTGTGTGTGTGTTGGGTATAGTGATCATATATTGTTGTGTTGTCTCTTCGTGCCGTAAGCTTGTCTGTGTCCTGGTTGAATGCGAGCACAGGATGTTGAATCCATACAGAACACTGACTGTGTTAGACATGACTGTTAGCACTCACCATTACACATGACAGAGTTCATGTCAGCCAGTCTGAATGAATTAATCCCTCCCTCTACCCCCTTCTCTCGCTCTCTCTCTCTACCCCCTCTCTCTCTCCACCCCCTCGCTCTCTCCACCCCCTCGCTCTCTCTACTCCCCCTCTTTCTGTCCCTCTCTCCTTTTCCTCCCTCAATCCCTCTCTCTCTATCCCTCTCTCTCTCAATCCCTCTCTCTCTATCCCTCTCTCTCCCAATCCCTCTCTCTCTATCCCTTTCTCTCCCAATCCCTCTCTCTCTATCCCTCTCTCTCTCTCTCTCTCTCTGCCTCTCTCAGCTCTTTAGAGATGTCTGATAATGGGTCCAGACAAGGTGAGACATTATCTAAAGTTCCTACGTGTGTAAGAGTGTGTGTGCAGTTATCTAATTGTCTGTGTATGTTCCATAGGGGATAGACCACCAGCCGTAGAACCCACAAAGTCTTCAGAACATTCCAGTAACGACAACCCCCCCCCCCCCCCCCCCCCCCCCCCCCGCCACACACACAGCTGTGCCTATGAGCTGGACCTCTAAGCAGGGGCAGCAGGTGTGCCATGAGGAGAGAGAGACTCTGTTACCACAGTGCCTTTTAGAACTGCAGTGCACCCTGGGATACATGGAGGACCTGTAAGAAGCTCCTGGTATGGACTGAGAGGCTGAGAACAAAGACTGACTGAGTACAGACTGTCACTGGAACAGACTGACTGAGTACAGACTGTCACTGGAACAGACTGACTGAGTACAGACTGTTACTGGAACAGACTGACTGAGTACAGACTGTCACTGGAACAGACTGACTGAGTACAGACTGACTGAGTACAGACTGTCACTGGAACAGACTGACTGAGTACAGACTGACTGAGTACAGACTGTCACTGGAACAGACTGACTGAGTACAGACTGTTACTGGAACAGACTGACTGAGTACAGACTGACTGAGTACAGACTGACTGAGTACAGACTGACTGAGTACAGACTGTTACTGGAACAGACTGACTGAGTACAGACTGTCACTGGAACAGACTGACTGAGTACAGACTGACTGAGTACAGACTGTCACTGGAACAGACTGACTGAGTACAGACTGACTGAGTACAGACTGACTGAGTACAGACTGACTGAGTACAGACTGTTACTGTTTGTCTCTGAGAGGCCTGAAGATAATGGGCTGATCTTCACCGACAATCAAGCCGTCACTGTCCCTGTGTGTCCCACATCAACCCTGTCCCCTCCTTGAACCGTCTCTCTCGCTCCCTGTTGTGAACTCTCCCCCACCTGTACCCTCATCTCGTCAACCTCACCCGTGTCCCCTTCTCTCTTAAAGACTCCCCCATCTGTATAGTGCTCACATCACCTCTCCCACGGTCTTCTCCCTCCATGTTTTAGACTGTAATTATTTATTTCTCCAGCAGAGGGAGCAGCATATAGGAAGTTAAGGGGGGACTCTGTCCATTTAGAAATAGGGTCGTGTATGTAGGTAAACTGTTAGACAACCATGACCATCACTAGACATTAAGTTGGTTCCACTAGACTAGAGGGAGGACAGCGATGTGTGTGTGTGTGTGTCCAAGTTCACTTATTGTAGTGACATCATTACTCCCACTTCTAGGTCTTAACCTGTAGAGACACCCCCCCCAACCCAACCAACCCAGCCAGCCAGCCCCCCCTACCCCCCCACCCCCCCTCATATCTGTTTTTGTCCAATGAAAGAACTGATCTGTTTCCTGTTTTGTTAAGACGAATCGTCTGTCTGGTACTCTGTACACTTGAATAAACACATTTCAGCCAGAGCTGTGTCTATCATTTAGACTCCTAACTATGTGATGACGTGGAGCAGTCATTGTTTGACTGTAGTCTGGTTCAACCAGCATGGATCTGGTGAGCTCATGTTCTCTTTCAATTCAGTACAAACTAACCGCGGGCACAGCGGTGAGACTGGTTTCACAACGCTAGTGTGACTGCCTGTGATCTACTGGTCAGGAATCAGGAAGGGTCTACTGCTCTAAGGATGGATCAAAAAGCTCTGTATTCTCATCAATATCACATACTCTCAATCATCTTATCAAATGTAGCATTTCACTTTTAATCTGTCTCTGTCTCATAAATGTGTTTTTATGTGAAAATAACTTTTGTAATTCTGCAGTTCTTCAGAATGTAACTGTAGGTATGGTTTTAATAAAGTCTATGCTCGTTGGATCTACAGTCTGTGTGTGTGACTGAGATGTAGCACGCTCTGACACTACAACCATTCCGTTCTGCTGTCGGCATCTGTTCTCTAAATGACAAATCAACTGTTTCCATGGTGACCAACTGCCCTCGGATTCTGTTCTCTGAATGACCACCCAACTGTCTCCATGGTGACCAACTGCCTTCGGAATCTGTTCTCTGAATGACCACCCAACTGTCTCCATGGTGACCAACTGCCCTCGGATTCTGTTCTCTGAATGACCACTCAACTGTCTCCACGGTGACCAACTGCCATCGGATTCTGTTCTCTGAATGACCACCCAACTGTTTCCATGGTGACAAACTGCCCTCGGATTCTGTGGTCGTCTGGTCAGACTGAGTAGCAGATAATATTATGACTTACTGTCAAGGACTTTGCTCATAACTACTTTATTGAGAAAATAATTGACTTACTGTGACATGTGGTTGTCCCACCTAGCTATGTTAAGATGAAATCACTAACGGTAAGTCTGGATGAATCCAATGTGAAGGTAGATGCTGGTCTGTATTTCTAATCACAGTCCCATCAAAGTCATTCAGCATTCAATCTGTCTAGGACTTATTTACATTCATAAAGCTATGACACGCACACACACACACACACACACACACACTCTCTCTCTGCAGGAGAAGAGGGGAAGGATACAACTTCTCATCTCTCGCACGTTCCCTAGGCCTGTGTCTTTCATGACAATGTCCCTGCTCAGCCGTAAAACGGAAGCCTGCAGAGGAGGCTGTGTATGTGTCACCGGTGTTCTACCAGCAATCCTCTCATCGCCCTGAGCCGAGCCGACACAACAGGGTCACCCTGCACCTCAGGTAACACACAGGAGACCCAGGAGGTGTGTGTGTGGTCAGGGCATTTCCTCGTCTACCTCCTCTGTGTACAGCCATGGGGCAGCAGCTGTAGTGCTGTCAGAATGTCAGGTTGGAAGACAAACGTTGATCTTTAGAAGTCATCATGGAAGTTTACAGCTCAGAACGCTCTGTGGATGGACTGAGGCCCTGCACAGACTCACTGATCTACACAGCAACTACCAGTTCTAGTGATCCTCTTTTACAGAGATGAATAAACCTACACAGTGGAGGTGTAGACCTTACTGTGAAATGCTTACTCAACCTGCACAGTGTCTTTTACAGAGATGATCAACCTGCACAGTGCCTTTTACAGAGATGATCAACCTACACAATGCCTTTTACAGAGATGATCAACCTGCACAGTGCCTTTTACAGAGATGATCAACCTGCACAGTGCCTTTTACAGAGATGATTAAACCTACACAGTGCCTTTTACAGAGATGATCAACCTGCACAGTGCCTTTTACAGAGATGATCAACCTACACAATGCCTTTTACAGAGATGATCAACCTGCACAATGCCTTTTATAGAGATGATCAACCTACACAATGCCTTTTACAGAGATGATCAACCTACACAATGCCTTTTACAGAGAGGATTAAACCTACACAGTGGATGTGTAGACCTTACTGTGAAATGCTTACTCAACCTGCACAGTGCCTTTTACAGAGATGATTAAACCTACACAGTGCCTTTTACAGAGATGATCAACCTGCACAGTGCCTTTTACAGAGATGATCAACCTGCACAGTGCCTTTTGCAGAGATTATCAACCTGCACAGTGCCTTTTACAGAGATGATCAACCTGCACAGTGCCTTTTACAGAGATGATCAACCTGCACAGTGGATGTGTAGACCTTACTGTGAAATGCTTACTCAACCTGCACAGTGCCTTTTACAGAGATGATTAAACCTACACAGTGCCTTTTACAGAGATGATCAACCTGCACAGTGCCTTTTACAGAGATGATCAACCTACACAGTGCCTTTTACAGAGATGATCAACCTACACAGTGGATGTGTAGACCTCACTGTGAAATGCTTACTCAACCTGCACAGTGCCTTTTACAGAGATGATTAAACCTACACAGTGCCTTTTACAGAGATGATCAACCTGCACAGTGCCTTTTACAGAGATGATCAACCTGCACAGTGCCTTTTGCAGAGATTATCAACCTGCACAGTGCCTTTTACAGAGATGATCAACCTGCACAGTGCCTTTTACAGAGATGATCAACCTGCACAGTGGATGTGTAGACCATACCGTGAAATGCTTACTCAACCTGCACAGTGCCTTTTACAGAGCTGATCATGTCCATAGATCAGAGGACACAGAGGACAGTATCATGGCTCAGCTAGAGAGGAGAGGCACCTGTAATAGGTTTGATTAAAACACCTTGTCCTATCTAGCAAGGAGCTGTTCTGAAGAGACAGAGGGGGGAGAGTATATATGGACACAAAGTAGACTGCAGACTGTAGACTGTAAACTATACACTATAGACTGTAAACTGTAGACTGTACTGTAGACTGTAGACTGTAAACTATACACTATAGACTGTAAACTATACACTATAGACTGTACTGTAGACTACACTATAGACTGTAAACTGTAAACTATACACTATAGACTGTAAACTGTAGACTGTACTGTAGACTGTAAATTGTACTGTAGACTATAGACTGTACTGTAGACTATAGACTGTACTGTAGACTATACCCTGCACTGTAGACTATAGACTGTAGACTGTAAACTATACACTATAGACTGTAGACTATAAACTATAAACTATACACTATAGACTGTAGACTATAAACTATAAACTATGCACTATAGACTGTAAACTGTAAACTATACACTATAGACTGTACTGTACACTATAGACTGTAGACTGTAAACTATACACTATAGACTGTAGACTGTAAACTATACACTATAGACTGTAAACTGTAGACTGTAAACTGTAGTTTATAGACTGTACTGTAGACTATAGACTGTAGACTGTAAACTGTACTGTAGACTGTAAACTGTAGACTGTAGACTGTAAACTGTAAACTGTACACTATAGACTGTAGACTGTAAACTATAGACTGTAGACTGTAAACTGTACACTATAGACTGTAGACTGTAAACTATACACTATAGACTGTACTGTACACTATAGACTGTAAACTGTAAACTATAACTATAGACTGTAGACTGTAAACTATACACTATAGACTGTAAACTGTAGACTGTACTGTAGACTGTCATCTGTAGACTGTAAACTGTAGACTGTACTGTAGACTGTAGACTGTACACTATAGACTGTAAACTGTACTGTAGACTATAGACTGTACTGTAGACTATAGACTGTACTGTAGACTATAGACTGTAAACTGTAGACTGTACACTATAGACTGTAAACTGTACTGTAGACTATAGACTGTACTGTAGACTGTACTGTAGACTATAGACTATAGACCGACTGACCGATTCAGTCTCATGTGAGTTGTGTCTCGCCAGGTTAACGTCTGACTGAACCCCCCCCCCCCCCCCCCCCCCACTTCAGAAAGCCATCTCCATGGCAACCCTTTCTCTGACTCTCCATCTTATCTGCAGAATCAGTTTGGTCCAGGTTGTGTAACTGTGCCATACAGCCGGCACTAAAGGAGAGGTGGGAGAAGTCATTTTCACTTTCTGGGGTTAGAAGGAACTGTCTGTCTGTCTGTCTGTCTGTCTGTCTGTCTGTCTGTCTGTCTGTCTGTCTGTCTGTCTGTCTGTCTGTCTGTCTGTCTGTCTGTCTGTCTGTCTGTCTGTCTGTCTGTCTGTCTGTCTGTCTGTCTGTCTGTCTGTCTGTCTGTCTGTCTGTCTGTCTGTCTGTCTGTCTGTCTGTCTGTCTGTCTGTCTGTCTGTCTGTCTGTCTGTCTGTCTGTCTGTCTGTCTGTCTGTCTGTCTGTCTGTCTGTCTGTCTGTCATTAAATGGATCAGCAGACTTGACACTCTTGCTAATTTTGCACTAGCACTCACGTGTCTTTTCTTTCCAAGCACGGACTTGCTGATAGACGTTTTGTTGAGTTTTTTTAATTACATTTTTTACAAATGCACTAACTGCATGTCGCTCTGAATGAGAGTGTCTGCTAAATGACTCAAATGTAATGTACAGGTAATGAAGGGGAGGAGAGAGGAGGACAGGATGAGTGGATGAGAAGCAGAGCAGGAGGAGAGGGAGAGAGGAGGACAGGATGAGTGGATGAGAAGCAGAGCAGGAGGAGAGGGAGAGAGGAGGACAGGATGAGTGGATGAGAAGCAGAGCATGAGGAGAGGGAGAGAGGAGGACAGGATGAGTGGATGAGAAGCAGAGCAGGAGGAGAGGGAGAGAGGAGGACAGGATGAGTGGATGAGAAGCAGAGCATGAGGAGAGGGAGAGAGGAGGACAGGATGAGTGGATGAGAAGCAGAGCAGGAGGAGAGGGAGAGAGGAGGACAGGATGAGTGGATGAGAAGCAGAGCAGGAGGAGAGGGAGAGAGGAGGACAGGATGAGTGGATGAGAAGCAGAGCAGGAGGAGAGGGAGAGAGGAGGACAGGATGAGTGGATGAGAAGCAGAGCAGGAGGAGAGGGAGAGAGGAGGACAGGATGAGTGGATGAGAAGCAGAGCAGGAGGAGAGGGAGAGAGGAGGACAGGATGAGTGGATGAGAAGCAGAGCAGGAGGAGAGGGAGAGAGGAGGACAGGATGAGTGGATGAGAAGTAGAGCAGGAGGAGAGGGAGAGAGGAGGACAGGATGAGTGGATGAGAAGCAGAGCAGGAGGAGAGGGAGAGAGGAGGACAGGATGAGTGGATGAGAAGCAGAGCAGGAGGAGAGAAGGAAGGGTAGCCGAGGGGACAGGAGGAGACTGAGGTCTAGTGAGAGATTAGCCATGCTAAAGATGCCACTGACTGAAATGTGTCTATGTGAGTGAATGGCATATACTGGCAGAGGAAGGAGCGTCCCCTTTGTTCACTGCACAGTCTAATTACTGTAAGAAAAACATGGTTGAGACTGTAGGGCACACACACACACACACACACACACACACACCATGATGAGGACAGATGAAATCATTGATTAGGAGTGAGGTAGTCAGAGAGTCTCCTCCTCGAAGCTGCCAGGCATTTCATTATGAGTTAGAGCTGGTTAAATCTAGATAGGGTGTTGTTGAATAAAATAGTTATGCTGCCATTTACATGTAAATGCAGAAGATGAGTTTCCTGTGGGTTAGAGGCTGAGGCGGCCCACAGTGAGGCATGAGGAGCAGCACTAATTATCGCTCCCATTGACTGCAGGCTCCCTTTAGAATTACCTGGATTTCTGCATAAATTGGTCATCAAATTTGATCTGATCTTCATCTAAGTCACAATAATAGACAAACATAGTGCGTTTAAGTTAATAACACACAAATTATTGTATTTTTCTTGTCTATATTGAATACATAATTTAAACATTCACAGTGTAGGTTGGTAAGACTATGTGAACCCCTAGGCTAATGACTTCTCCAAAAGCTAATTGGAGTCAGGAGTCAACTAACCTGGAGTACAATCAATGAGACGAGATTGGAGATGTTGGTTCGAGCTGCCTTGTCCTATTAAAAACACTCACAAAATGTGAGTTTGCTATTCACAAGAAGCATTGCCTGATGTGAACCATGCCTCGAACAAAAGACATAAGATGAAGAATTGTTGACTTGCATAAAGCTGGAAAGGGTTACAAAGGTATTTCTAAAAGTCAGTCCACGGTAAGATAAATAGTCTATAAATGGAGGAAGTTCAGCACTGTTGCTACTCTTCCTAGGAGCGGCCGTCCTGCCAAAATGACTGCAAGAGCACAGCGCAGAATGATCAATGAGGTTAAGAAGAATCCTAGAGTGTCAGCTAAAGACTTCCAGAAATCTCTGGAACATACTAACATCTCTGTTGACGAGTCTTCAATACATAAAGCACTAATCAAGAATGGTGTTCATGGGAGGACACCACGGAAGAAGCCACTGCTGTCCAAAAAAGACATTGCTGCACATGTGAAGTTTGCAAAAGAGCACCTGAATGTTCCACGGTGCTACTGGCAAGATATTCTGTAGACAGATGAAACTACAGTTGAGTTGTTTGGAAGGAAAACACAACACTATGTGTGGAGAAAAAAAAGGCACAGCACACCAACATCAAAACCTCATCCCAACTGTAAAGTATGTTGGAGGGAGCATCACGGTTTGGGGCTGCTTTGCTGCCTCAGGGCCTGGACAGCATGCTATCATCGATGGACAAATTAATTCCCAAGTGTATCAAGACATTTTGCAGGAGAATGTTAGGCTATCTGTCCGCCAATTGAAGCGCAACAGAAGTTAGGTGATGCAACAGGACAACGACCCAAAATAAAGAAGTAAATCAACAACAGAATGGCTTGAACAAAAGACATTACACCTTCTGGAGTGGCCCAGTCAGAGTCCTGACCTCAACCCTATTGAGATGCTGTGGCATGACCTCAATAGAGAAGTTCACACCAGACATCCCAATAATATTGTTGAACTGAAACAGTTTTGCAAAGAGGAATGGTCTAAAACTCCTCCTGACCGTTGTGCAGGTCTGATCCACAACTACAGAAAACGTTTGGTAGAGATTATTGAGGGTCAACCTGTTATTAAACCTCAAAGGTTCATATACTTTTTTCCACCCTGCACTGTGAATGTTGACACAGTGTGTTCAATAAAGACGAACAATTATAATTGTTTGTGTGTTACTAGTTTAAGCAGACTGTGTTTGTCTATTGTTGTGACCTAGATGAAGATCAGATGACATTTTCTGACCAATCGGTGCAGAAATCCAGGTATTTCCAAAGGGTTCACACACTTCTTCTTGCCACTGTAAAATATCCAATCTATGTCTAGATACACGACTGGTAGACAAGACTGATGCTGGTCTCCCCACCCAAGTACATCACACACACACACACACACACACACACACACACACACACACACACACACACACACACACACACACACACACACACACACACACACACACACACACACACACACACGCACACTTAGTAATCATCAATACACCTCTCTCTCTCCAATTCAAGTTCAAGCTGCTTTATTGTCATGAAAACCATAGTGTCAATATTGCCAAAGTGTCACGCCCTGACCTTAGAGAGCCTTTTTATTTCTCTATTTGGTTAGGTCGGGGTGTGATTTGGGTGGGCATTCTAGTTTGTATATTTCTTTGTTGGCCGGGTATAGTTCCCAATCAGAGGCAGCTGTCTATCGTTGTCTCTGATTGGGGATCATACTTAGGCAGCCCTTTTCCCTCCTTCTGTGTGGGATCTTGTTCTTGGTTTGTGTGCAGGTAGTTTGGCACGACAAAGCTGTTCGGTCGTTGTTACTGTTTTGTCTTCTCTAAAGTTTCACTTGGTTAATAAATTATGTGGAACTCAGAGGACGCTGCGCCTTGGACACGTGTTACACAAAGCAACAATGTATACAATATACATTGTAAGAAAATTATAAAGAATAACAAATAATTATATAAAATCGTAGTAATTAATAATACTACAAAATGAACAACAATAAAATGGTAACAGGCAATAGTAGCAATGTAATACATATAAAAAGCTAAACATGGAAAATGAAACTATAACCAACTTCTACCAAAATAACAGTCATCTTCACCATTACATCAGTACTACAACTACCATCATCATTACTACTACAACTACCATCATCATTACTACTACAACTACCATCATCATTACTACTACCATCATCATTACTACTACCATCATCATTACTACTACAACTACCATCATTACTACTACAACTACCATCATCATTACTACTACAACAACCATCATCATTACTACTACCATCATCATTACTACTACAACTACCATCATTACTACTACAACTACCGTCATCATTACTACTACCATCATCATTACTACTACAACTACCATCATTACTACTACAACTACCATCATCATTACTACTACAACAACCATCATCATTACTACTACCATCATCATTACTACTACAACTACCATCATTACTACTACAACTACCATCATCATTACTACTACAACTACCATCATCATTACTACTACAACTACCATCATCATTACTACTACAACTACCATCATCATTACTACTACCATCATCATTACTACTAGCATCATCATTACTACTACAACTACCATCATTACTACTACTACTACCATCATCATTACTACTACTACCATCATCATTACTACTACAACTACCATCATCAGTACTACTACCATCATCATTACTACTACAACTACCATCATCATTACTACTACAACTACCATCATTACAACTACCATCATCATTACTACTACCATCATCATTACTACTACAACTACCATCATCATTACTACTACCATCATCATTACTACTACCATCATCATTACTACTACAACTACCATCATCATTACTACTACAACTACCATCATCATTACTACTACCATCATCATTACTACTACAACTACCATCATCATTACTACTACCATCATCATTACTACTACAACTACCATCATTACTGCTACAACTACCATCATCATTACTACTACAACTACCATCATCATTACTACTACAACTACCATCATTACTACTACAACTACCATCATCATTACTACGACAACTACCATCATTACTACTACAACTACTATCATCATTACTACTACATCATCATTACTACTACAACTACCATCATTACTACTACAACTACCATCATCATTACTACTACAACTACCATCATTACTACTACAACTACCATCATCATTACTACTACATCATCATTACTACTACAACTACCACCATTACTACTACAACTACCATCATCATTACTACTACAACTACCATCATTACTACTACAACTACCATCATTACTACTACAACTACCATCATTACTACTACAACTACCATCATCATTACTACCACCATCATTACTACTACAACTACCATCATCATTAAAACTACCATCATTACTACTACAACTACCATCATCATTACTACTACAACTACCATCATCATTACTACTACAACTACCATCATTACTACTACAACTACCATCATCATTACTACTACAACTACCATCATTACTACTACCACTACCATCATTACTACTACAACTACCATCATTACTACTACAACTACCATCATTACTACTACAACTACCATCATTACTACTACAACTACCATCATCATTACTACTACAACTACCATCAGTACTACTACCACTACCATCATTACTACTACAACTACCATCATTACTACTACAACTACCATCATTACTACTACAACTACCATCATTACTACTACAACTACCATCATTACTACTACAACTACCATCATCATTACTACTACAACTACCATCATCATTACTACTACCATCATCATTACTACTACCATCATCATTACTACTACCATCATCATTACTACTACCATCATCATTACTACTACAACTACCATCATCATTACTACTACAACTACCATCATCATTACTACTACCATCATCATTACTACTACCATCATCATTACTACTACCATCATCATTACTACTACCATCATCATTACTACAACCATCATCATTACTACTACCATCATCATTACTGCTACCATCATCATTACTACTACCATCATCATTACTACTACAACTACCATCATCATTACTACTACAACTACCATCATCATTACTACTACAACTACCATCATTACTACTACAACTACCATCATTACTACTACAACTACCATCATCATTACTACTACAACTACCATCATCATTACTACTACCATCATCATTACTACTACCATCATCATTACTACTACAACTACCATCATCATTACTACTACAGCTACCATCATCATTACTACTACAACTACCATCATCATTACTACTACCATCATCATTACTACTACCATCATCATTACTACTACCATCATCATTACTGCTACCATCATCATTACTACTACCATCATCATTACTACTACAACTACCATCATCATTACTACTACAACTACCATCATCATTACTACTACAACTACCATCATTACTACTACAACTACCATCATTACTACTACAACTACCATCATCATTACTACTACAACTACCATCATCATTACTACTACCATCATCATTACTACTACAACTACCATCATCATTACTACTACAACTACCATCATCATTACTACTACAACTACCATCATCATTACTACTACAACTACCATCATCATTACTACTACCATCATCATTACTACTACCATCATCATTACTACTACCCTCATCATTACTACTACCATCATCATTACTACTACAACTACCATCATCATTACTACTACAACTACCATCATCATTACTACTACAACTACCATCATCATTACTACTACCATCATCATTACTACTACAACTACCATCATCATTACTACTACCATCATCATTACTACTACAACTACCATCATTACTACTACAACTACCATCATCATTACTACTACAACTACCATCATCATTACTACTACAACTACCATCATCATTACTACTACAACTACCATCATCATTACTACTACCATCATCATTACTACTACCATCATCATTACTACTACCATCATCATTACTACTACATCTACCATCATCATTACTACTACCATCATTACTACTACAACTACCATCATCATTACTACTATCGTCATCATTACTACTACCATCATCATTACTACTACCATCATCATTACTACTACCATCATCATTACTACTACCATCATCATTACTACTACAACTAGCATCATCATTACTACTACCATCATCATTACTACTACCATCATCATTACTACTACAACTACCATCATCATTACTACTACAACTACCATCATCATTACTACTACCATCATCATTACTACTACCATCATCATTACTACTACCATCATCATTACTACTACCATCATCATTACTACTACAACTACCATCATTACTACTACCATCATCATTACTACTACTACCATCATCATTACTACTACAACTACCATCATTACTACTACCATCATCATTACTACTACTACCATCATCATTACTACTACAACTACCATCATCATTACTACTACAACTACCATCATCATTACTACTACCATCATCATTATTACTACCATCATCATTACTACTACCATCATCATTAATACTACCATCATCATTACTACTACCATCATCATTACTACTACAACTACCATCATTACTACTACCATCATCATTACTACTACTACCATCATCATTACTACTACAACTACCATCATTACTACTACCATCATCATTACTACTACTACCATCATCATTACTACTACTACTACCATCATCATTACTACTACAACTACCATCATTACTACTACCATCATCATTACTACTACTACCATCATCATTACTACTACAACTACCATCATTACTACTACCATCATCATTACTACTACAACTACCATCATTACTACTACTACTACCATCATCATTACTACTACAACTACCATCATTACTACTACCATCATCATTACTACTACTACTACCATCATCATTACTACTACTACCATCATCATTACTACTACTACTACCATCATCATTACTACTACAACTACCATCATTACTACTACCATCATCATTACTACTACAACTACCACAAAAAAACACTTCAGAAAACATTTCCCGAGTTGCTGTTTATGCAAATTCCCCTTGTAACTATTGGTGTCTGATTTGTCTCCACTTTTGTAGATAGGGGAGATGAGCCCCTGGTTCCAGACATCAGGGAAGCAGCCAGAAGTTAGTACCATGTTGAACATTTTAAGCTCAGCATTTTGTCACATCACGTGTGCTGTTTATCAGCATTTCATTTCTGATGTTATCTAGACGACAAGCCTTCTTTTCATTTTGTAGATTTGAGCTTTTCATTTAGTTCTTGTTGGGTTATTGGGTTATCTAATGGATTTGACTGATTCAAGGATGTTCAATGTTTCTGTTACGTTTTCTCAAATGTACTATTGATTTCTTCTTTTTGGAATATTCAATTGATATTTGGAGTTGACACCTTCTTTATTGTTGAAGAACTGTATAGAGTTCATCATTTCATTTTGAGTTCAATGTTTCAATGAATCTCTCGGCACTGTTTTGAGCCCATCTGTATGGTTGGTTTATGTTGTAGAATTTATTGGGATGTTTTTTTTTATGAATATTGCCGGTTAATTTCTTCAGAAACACGATGGTCTGACAATGGTGTCTGTGGTCTGACAGTGAATGCACTAATGGATGAGGGGTCAATGTCATTGATGGCATAATCGACTACATTTGTCCCACTGGCTGAGCAGTAAGTAAACTGACCTAAAGAGCCCCCTCTGATTCTACCATTAAGCATGTACAGGCCTAAGTAAACTGACCTAAAGAGCCCCCTCTGATTCTACCATTAAGCATGTACAGGCCTAAGTAAACTGACCTAAAGAGCCCCCTCTGATTCTACAGGCCTAAGCCTCGACACTAACTCCACTAGCCTCGGCACTAACTCCTTCCCATTTTTGTTCAGTATTTGGTCAGGACTGTTTCTATTATTTATAATAGGGCTACTGTACAAGGAGGGGTGTCCAAATATGTGGTGGTTACCTCCCGCATCAGTGTAGTCAGGCTCAGAACCTGTTCTTGCATCGAAATCTCCACAAAGAAGCACTTTACCCTCTGCCTGAAATGTAATGATGGAGGTTGTCAAAAAACTGATCATCATAATATGATGAATCTGAAGGAGGAGCATAAGCAGCACACATGTATACATCATTTTCACAATAGATTGTGCCTTGTAAAGTTGAGCCAAATGCAATTATGACCTTTTTTTCATTTTGTTCAGTGCTGCTCATGCCAAATGATGATTCCACCTGAGTACTGGCCCTGTTTAACATTTTTATGTTTGATTGATGGTAGTAAACTTTCTCTTTTTTCGAGAGCCATGCATCATCCGAAACACAACCCAACCAAGCCGCACTGCTTCTTGACACAATACACATCCAACCCGGAAGCCGGCCGCACCAATGTGTCGGTGGAAACACCGTACACCTGGTGACCTGGTCAGCGTGCACTGTGCCCGGACCGCCACAGGAGTCACTAGTGCGCGATGAGACAAGGATATCCCTGCCGGCCAAACCCTCCCTAACCCGGACGACGCTGGGCCAATTGTGCGCCGCCCCATTGGTCTCCCGGTCGCGGCCAGCTGCGACAGAGCCTGGGCTCGAACCCAGAATCTCTGGTGGCACAGCACAGTGTAGTACATTTTCTCTGTCGCCTGAGGGACACTGAGTATCTATGTCTCCACAACATCATGTTTCCAGTAGGATTAGGATGTCCTGTCCCTTGATGTTTTTAATCAATTCTGGATTTGTTGTTTTATAACCAAAATGTGAAGATTATAGGCCCTGGATATACCCAGAGCTGATAGTTAATGATCTCACTAATAATAAGTGATATTCACTGGTTTGAGTAAAGTACACAGAAAACAAACTAAATAATATATAGATATATACACACACACATATATATGTAAATATACATATATACAGTATATTTACATACACACAAATATATATTTATGACCAAATACTTATTTTCCACCATAATTTGCAAATAAATTCATTAAAAATCCTACAATGTGATTTTCTGGATTGTTTCCTAATTTTGTCTGTCATAGTTGAAGTGTACCTATGATGACACTTACAGGCCTCTCTCATCTTTTTAAGTGGGAGAACTTGCACAATTGGTGGCTGACTAAATACTTTTTTGCCCCACTGTATATATATATATATATATATATATATATATATATATATATACATATATATATATATATATATATATATATATATATATATATATATATATATATATATATATATATACAGTGCCTTGCGAAAGTATTCGGCCCCCTTGAACTTTGCAACCTTTTGCCACATTTCAGGCTTCAAACATAAAGATATACAACTGTATTTTTTTGTGAAGAATCAACAACAAGTGGGACACAATCATGAAGTGGAACAACATTTATTGGATATTTCAAACTTTTTTAACAAATCAAAAACTGAAAAATTGGGCATGCAAAATTATTCAGCCCCTTTACTTTCAGTGCAGCAAACTCTCTCCAGAAGTTCAGTGAGGATCTCTGAATGATCCAATGTTGACCTAAATGACTAATGATGATAAATACAATCCACCTGTGTGTAATCAAGTCTCCGTATAAATGCACCTGCACTGTGATAGTCTCAGAGGTCCGTTAAAAGCGCAGAGAGCATCATGAAGAACAAGGAACACACCAGGCAGGTCCGAGATACTGTTGTGAAGAAGTTTAAAGCCGGATTTGGATACAAAAATATTTCCCAAGCTTTAAACATCCCAAGGAGCACTGTGCAAGCGATAATATTGAAATGGAAGGAGTATCAGACCACTGCAAATCTACCAAGACCTGGCCGTCCCTCTAAACTTTCAGCTCATACAAGGAGAAGACTGATCAGAGATGCAGCCAAGAGGCCCATGATCACTCTGGATGAACTGCAGAGATCTACAGCTGAGGTGGGAGACTCTGTCCATAGGACAACAATCAGTCGTATATTGCACACATCTGGCCTTTATGGAAGAGTGGCAAGAAGAAAGCCATTTCTTAAAGATATCCATAAAAAGTGTCATTTAAAGTTTGCCACAAGCCACCTGGGAGACACACCAAACATGTGGAAGAAGGTGCTCTGGTCAGATGAAACCAAAATTGAACTTTTTGGCAACAATGCAAAACGTTATGTTTGGCGTAAAAGCAACACAGCTGAACACACCATCCCCATTGTCAAACATGGTGATGGCAGCATCATGGTTTGGGCCTGCTTTTCTTCAGCAGGGACAGGGAAGATGGTTAAAATTGATGGGAAGATGGATGGAGCCAAATACAGGACCATTCTGGAAGAAAACCTGATGGAGTCTGCAAAAGACCTGAGACTGGGACGGAAATTTGTCTTCCAGCAAGACAATTATCCAAAACATAAAGCAAAATCTACAATGGAATGGTTCAAAAATAAACATATCCAGGTGTTAGAATGGCCAAGTCAAAGTCCAGACCTGAATCCAATCGAGAATCTGTGGAAAGAACTGAAAACTGCTGTTCACAAATGCTCTCCATCCAACCTCACTGAGCTCGAGCTGTTTTGCAAGGAGGAATGGGAAAAAATGTCAGTCTCTCGATGTGCAAAACTGATAGAGACATACCTCAAGCGACTTACAGCTGTAATCGCAGCAAAAGGTGGCGCTACAAAGTATTAACTTAAGGGGGCTGAATAATTTTGCACGCCCAATTTGTCAGTTTTTGATTTGTTAAAAAAGTTTGAAATATCCAATAAATGTCGTTCCACTTCATGATCGTGTCCCTCTTGTTGTTGATTCTTCACAAAAAAATACAGTTTTATATCTTTATGTTTGAAGCCTGAAATGTGGCAACAGGTCGCAAAGTTCAAGGGGGCTGAATACTTTCGCAAGGCACTGTATATAAACACACACACACCATTACATATCATAATTATTACAATACCAGTGTCAATAAAATAAAGAATAGTTTTAAACAAATTAACAAGAATGGAATTAGATTGCACAAAAGACAAGTGCAATGCAAGCTGCAACCCTGTGTGTGTGCGTGTGAGTGTGTGCGTGTGAATTAAAGGGTCTGTCTAGCCCAGTGATCTGCATATTAGATGCAGTAGTTGGCGCACCTCTCATCTCTGATTGTTCTAGGGGTCTGTAGGCTGATGAAATGAATGATACATGGTGTGGACTGCATCATGTGGTGTACTTCTCTGAAGTGTTCTGCCCGACCCTGGAGAAGTGGTCAGTGCTGTGTTGTGATGGGCCAGGTCTAGTAGAGCTGTGTTGTGATGGGCCTGGTCTAGTAGAGCTGTGTTGTCATGGGACTGGTCTAGTAGAGCTGTGTTGTGATGGGCCTGGTTTAGTAGAGCTGTGTTGTGATGGGCCTGGTCTAGTAGAGCTGTGTTGTGATGGGCCTGGTCTAGTAGAGCTGTGTTGTCATGGGACTGGTCTAGTAGAGCTGTGCTGTGTTGGGCCTGGTCTAGTAGAGCTGTGTTGTGATGGGCCGGGTCTAGTAGAGCTGTGTTGTGATGGGCCGGGTCTAGTCGTGCTGTCCTGAGGCGGGTCTGGTCAGGTAAATATGTACTGTGTTGGGGCTGGGCTAGTAGAGCTGTGCTGTAATAAGCCGTGTCTGGCTCTTCTCTCCTGGGGATGGTGGAGGTACTGTTGTTTCAGAAGGTGGGGCGGGGGACCTCTGTAGCTGGGGTGATGGGTGTGTGGGTCCCTGCCAAGTGTTGCATCTTTTAGGTCCTTGGCAAAGGTTCTGATACTGTCCTGATCAAGATGTATATTATCATATAAGTGTTGACATGTCAGAGTGGGGTGGTGAGCCGTTCTGACGTTGAGCAGTGAGGCACAGTCCACAGTGATCTGTTGATTTATTTTGTCCATCAACTTTCCTGGGAAGTCTTTTCTTGGTAGGAGGGTGGACACAACTATATAGGTTGACCTGGGCTGTAGCAGACTGAGAGGCTGGTAGGTTGACCTGGGCTGGAGCAGACTGGGAGGCTGGTAGGTTGACCTGGGCTGGAGCAGACTGTGCTGGAGCGGACTGGGAAGCTGGTAGGCTGACCTGGGCTGGAGCAGACTGGTAGGCTGGTGCAGTGTCATCAGGCTGTGTGGGAGAGGCCATGCTGGTTGTGCTGGTCTCAGGATGCACCAAGCTGGTGGACATGTTCTCTAGATGCAGAGGACATAATGACTAGCTGCTGGTTGAGGGTGTCAATGTACCTCTCTCTCTGCTCTAGCTCCTCTCTCGTTGTGCTCAGATGGTCTCTGAGGTCATCATTTGTCTGACTCAGTTTGTCCATTCTGCTTTCTAATTTAGGAATATATGCTCTGCTCTCCTCCCTCAACTGGTTCATCTCTTCTTTTAGTTTCTGGACAGTGTCATCCTCCTGGAGCTTGTTCTCGCTGAGTTCTATGACCTCTGCTTCAAATAGAGACAACTTTCTAATTGTTTTATGTTTTTGACATTTTGTCAGGAAATGCAGCTCTGTCTCAGGTTCTGCTGTTGTGCAGTGGTTGCACAGCCTTTCACAAACATTGCTACTGCACACTGTGGTATTTCACCCAATAGATATGAGAGTTTATCCAAATTTGTCGGTCTGTGTAATCTGAGGGAAAAATGTCTCTCTAATATGGTCATTCATTTGGCAGGAGGTGGCAGGAGGTTAGGAAGTGTCTCTCATCCCTAACACTCTATCTCTCATCTGTACCTTACGCTCTCTCTGTGTCTCTCATCTCTCTCTCTTTCTGACTTTACGTAACACTCTCTCTCTTTCCGTATTTCTCTATTCTTTACTCTCCTCTCCTCATCCTCCTCATCCTGTCTGGTGGATGGAGAAGACTTTTCACGGTGTGTTGGATTGTGTTTGTTTTAGTGTGAGTCATGACAGTCTCATCAGGGATTCTACTCTCCCTCCCAGTTGCCATTAACTCTGACCCCTGACCTCTAACCCTGTGGCTGTGATGTGTCACATGCATGAATGTAAGACAATCTAGTATGTGTGTGTGTATGTGTGTGCGTGCGTGTGTGTGTGTGTGTGTGTCAGCGAGAAGTGGGATGATACAACACTTTAGCCTTTCAAATTATAGCCTGAGGAACAGAATAAATACATGGAGAGAGAAAAACAGACGGAGAGAGAGAGAGAGAGAGAGAGAGAGAGAGAGAGAGAGAGAGAGAGTTAAAGAGAGAACGAAAAAGCCTCATGCATAATATGTATGAATCTAGGATCCCTCAGAGCAAAATGCAGAATCATCAAAGAGAGAGAGAGAGAGAGAGCATATAAGGGAGAGAAAGAGAGAGAGAAAAGGGAGAGAGAGAGAGATGGCAGTGTTGCTTTGGCAATGTTAACATATGTTTCCCATGCCAATAAAGCCCCTTGAATTGAATTGAATTGAATTGAGAGAGAGAGAGAGAGAGAGAGAGAGAGAGAGAGAGAGAGAGAGAGAGAGAGAGAGAGAGAGAGAGAGAGAGAGAGAGAGAGAGAGAGAGAGAGAGAGAGAGGAGTACATTGTGTAAATATAGCCACGGGGCACTGTCCTGTACTACAGACTGCAATGATGTGTTTCTATGTGAGTGAGTGAGTTATGTAAGCTGTTTTGTTGCATGAAGCAGAATGCATATTAACTTTTAACTTTACAGCTACTTCTGTCAGAGACTTAGTTGGAGATAAGGCTGGGGTTGAGATTGGGTTTATTAAATAATGGGCTCGGAGTTCTCCTCAGCACCACTCGTTCTTTCTCTTTCTCTCCCTCTCTAGTACACAAAAACACACACACCGTGAAGTTTGACTTTTTAGCGTAATCCTCTTTGCTCTGTCTTTTCACTAGCTATCTCAGCAGCGCTCTCTCCCGGCATCGTTATGTCAGAGTGTGACTGCCTGTATGTGTGTCTAGCTGGTGTTAAGCCGAGGAGAAAGCTATTTCTATGCCAATTATTTTGTGTTCCTGTTCTTTGTCCTTCTCTGTGTGGTGTATAGAGAGCGAGAGAGAGTCACAGAGAGAGAGACACAGAGAGAGAGAGACACAGAGAGACACAGAAAGAGAGAGAGAGAGACACAGAGAAACAGAAAGAAAGAGAGAGAGAGAGACACAGAGAGAAAGAGAAAGAGAGAGAGAGAGCGAGAGAGAGAGAGAGCGAGAGAGAGAGAGAGAGAGAGAGACACACACAGAGAGACACAGAAAGAGAGAGAGAGAGACACAGACACAGAGAGACAGAAAGAAAGGGAAAGAGAGAGAGAGAGAGAGACACACAGACACAGAGAGACAGAAAGAAAGGGAAAGAGAGAGAGAGAGAGAGAGACTGCTATACAAATTGATTGAAAGTGGTGTTGGGGGTAAAACATACGACATTGTAAAATCCATGTACACAAACAACAAGTGTGTGGTTAAAATTGGCAAAAAACACACACATTTCTTCCCACAGGGCCGTGGGGTGAGACAGGAATGCAGCTTAAGCCCCACCCTCTTCAACATATATATCAACCAATCGGTGCGGGCACTAGAAAAGTCTGCAGAACTTGGCCTCACCCTACAAGAATCTGAAGTCAAATGTCTACTGTTTGCTGATGATCTGGTGTTTCTGTCACCAACCAAGGAGGGCCTACAGCAGCACCTAGATATTCTGCACAGATTCTGCCAGACCTGGGCCCTGACAGTAAATCTCAGTAAGACCAAAATAATGGTGTTCCAAAAAACGTCCAGTCGCAAGGCCCACAAATACAAATTACATCTAGACACCATTGCCCTAGAGCACACAAAAAACTATACATACCTTGGCCTAAACATCAGCGCCACAGGTAACTTCCACAAAGCTGTGAACGATCTGAGAGACAAGGCAAGAAGGGCATTCTATGCCATCAAAAGGAACATAAAATTCAACATACCAATTAGGATCTGGCTAAAAATACTTGAATCAGTCATAGAGCCCATTGCCCTTTATGGTTGTAAGGTCTGGGGTACATACCTACACGTACGCTACGGTCACAAGACGCAGGCCTCCAAATTGTCCCTAGAATTTCTAAGCAAAAAGCTGGAGGCAGGGCTTTCTCCTTTAGAGCTCCATTTTTATGGAATGGTCTGCCTGCCCATGTCAGAGACGCAAACTCGGTCTCAACCTTTAAGTCTTTACTGAAGACTTATCTCTTCAGTAGGTAATATGATTGAGTGTAGTCTGGCCCAGGAGTGTGAAGGTGAACGGAAAGGCTCTGTAGCAACAAACCGCCCTTGCTGTCTCTGCCTGGCCGGTTCCCCTCTTTCCACTGGGATTCTCTGTCTCTAACCCTATTACAGGGGCTGAGTCACTGGCTTACTGGGGCTCTCTCATACTGTCCCTGGGAGGGGTGCGTCACCTGAGTGGGTTGAGTCACTGATGTGGTCTTCCTGTCTGGGTTGGTCCCCCCCCCCTTGGGTTGTGCCGTGGCAGAGATCTTTGTGGGCTATACTTGGCCTTGTCTCAGGATGGTAAGTTGGTGGTTGAAGATATCCCTCTAGTGGTGTGGGGGCTGTGCTTTGGCAAAGTGGGTGGGGTTATATCCTTCCTGTTTGGCCCTGTCCGGTGGTGTCCTCGGATGGGGCCACAGTGTCTCCTGACCCCTCCTGTCTCAGCCTCCAGTATTTATGCTGCAGTAGTTTATGTGTCAGGGGGCTAGGGTCAGTTTGTTATATCTGGAGTACTTCTCCTGTCCTATTCGGTGTCCTGTGTGAATTTAAGTGTGCTCTCTCTAATTCTCTCTTTCTCTCTTTCTTTCTCTCTCTCGGAGGACCTGAGCCCTAGGACCATGCCTCAGGACTACCTGACATGATGACTCCTTGCGGTCCCCAGTCCACCTGGCCGTGCTGCTGCTCCAGTTTCAACTGTTCTGCCTCATTTATGAACATTTGAACATCTTGGCCATGTTCTGTTATAATCTCCACCCGGCACAGCCAGAAGAGGACTGGCCACCCCACATAGCCTGGTTCCTCTCTAGGTTTCTTCCTAGGTTTTGGCCTTTCTAGGGAGTTTTTCCTAGCCACCGTGCTTCTACACCTGCATTGCTTGCTGTTTGGGGTTTTAGGCTGGGTTTCTGTACAGCACTTTGAGATATCAGCTGATGTACGAAGGGCTATGTAAATAAATTTGATTTGATTTGATTTGGGGTCCGCTCACCAACCAAGATTTCACAAAATGGGACAAACACCAAATTGAGACTCTGCATGCAGAATTCTGCAAAAATATCCCCCGTGTACAACGTAGAACACCAAATAATGCATGCAGAGCAGAATTAGGCCAATACCCACTAATTATCAAAATCGAGAAGAGCCGTTAAATTCTACAACCACCTAAAAGGAAGCGATTCCCAAACCTTCCATAACAAAGCCATCACCTACAGAGAGATGAACCTGGAGAAGAGTCCCCTGAGAATAGCTTTGACTATGTACAGACTCAGTGAGCATAGCCTTGCAATTGAGAAAGGCCGCCGTAGGCAGACATGGCTCTCAAGAGAAGACAGGATATGTGCACACTGCCCACAAAATGAGGTGGAAACTGAGCTGCACTTCCTAACCTCCTGCCAAATGTATGACCATATTAGAGACACATATTTCCCCCAGATTACACAGATCCACAAAATATTCGAAAACAAATCCAATTATGATAAACTCCCATATCTACTGGGTGAAATTCCACTGTGTGCCACCACAGCAGCAAGATTTGTGACCTGTTGCCACAAGAAAAGGGCAACCAGTGAAGAACACACACCATTGTAAATACAACCCATATTTATGCTTATTTATTTTATCTTGTGTACTTTAACCATTTGTACATTGTTATAACACTGTATATATATATATAATATGACATTTGTAATGTCTTTATTGTTTTGAAACTTCTGTATGTGTAATGTTTACTGTTAATTTTTATTGTTTATTTCACTTTTGTATATTATCTACCTCACTTGCTTTTGCAATGTTAACACATGTTTCCCATGCCAGTAATGCCCCTTGAATTGAATTGAATAAGAGAGAGAGAGAGAGAGAGAGAGAGAGAGAGAGAGAGAGAGAGAGAGAGAGAGAGAGAGAGAGAGAGAGCAGAGCAGAGAGCAGAGCAGAGGTCAGGATCAGAGCTCCTGCATTTTTCAGCATTTTCTTTAAAAAAGATAGATTAGGAGTTAGACAAACTTGGATTTTTTGTCAGGAACACATACTGGATTTTACCCTCTTCAACATAACCCCTACTTCAAATCAAAACTTAAAACCTACAACCTGATTTTGGACGGAATTACGGAATCACCTGGAAGGCTCACAACTACCAAGGATTTATTACTCTATACAGCAAATTCTCTGGAAAACAACAGAAACCTGAAAACACCATCCAACCTGGAACTGAGTGAGTAATGTTTAGTCTGAAACTATATTTTATTTCCAAAAGCCAAGAAGAAAAATACACAACATTACTTTATAAGGACTGAATTCTAACATAATTCTGCCAAGCTTGATACAGCTTCAACTAGCACTGACGTGTCAAGTGAGAGGTGTCAAAGCCCATTAGCCCAACAATGGCAGGAGAGTCACACAGTCTACCCCAACCAAATGGAGAGGCCTTAGAAGCTCCCTCCCGCTGTTCAGAGGTAATTAAAATACAGTACCCTGTGCATGTAAAGAATGATAAGGCAAGAAAATATTACAAAATGAAGCTCCTTATGGAAAATCAAGAGACACTTTTTGCTGACTATTACAAAAATGGGAACATCAGCAACCTCACATTCCACACAAACCATCCCCTGGCATGGCACAGTGCTATATTAGCACACTACCCCTTTGTTAAGAGAGGGGGGGTTAACGAGGGGTGGAAACTCAGAATACTTGATAACGAGGACTCTGAGTTAAGTAATATAAATATCTATAAATCCGGAACAGTAATGGTACAGAGTAACCACAAACAGTTTCAGCTGGACTTTCACCTAATCAAAGAATTAGCCCAGCAGGAGAAGCTCTCCCTTGATAAAGATACCCCCACACCGAGCGGGTCAGACCAGACCTCTTCATTATGTAACCCCACAGATGAGCAACCCCCAGCGGAGAGTCAACCTCCCAGCACAGATTACCACTCCCTCATTGAAATGAAGGACAAATTCACCCAGCTGGAGGTAAGGCAGGTGGAGCTGGAACAGCAGGTTATTACACTTCAGTCAGCACAGACCCAGACAACAGTCCAGCACAACAACAGCCCCTTAACCAGACCCGGAGAGCTGGAGGTGGACAGAGACATGTCTGCACTTTGGACAGTGGTGAGACAAATACAACAGGAGAAAGAGGAGCAGAACACAGCACTAGAGGAGAGTATCAGACTGCTAGTGGAGGAGAGATTGAGGGGGATGGAGGAGAGGGTGAGGGGGATGGAGGAGAAGTTGAGGGGGACGGCGTGTGACAGAGAACAACCCACTAGAGAGGTGGCCACCCCCACAGAGAAGCCAGCAGAACAGCCCACCTCAGCACCCAACAAAAGTCTCGACACCACAGCAGAACAGTCCACACCAGACCCTGACCATAGAGTCGACACCACAGCAGAACAGTCCACACCAGACCCTGACCATAGAGTCGACATCACAGCAGAACAGACAAATGAAGAACCCGAAGCCCAGAGGCTCTCACCCCCTCTGAGCACCCCACCTGTCAGCCACCCTGATAGCCCTTTTGACAACCCCCCCACACCCACTGAGGACAAACACAAGACACAGATTGTACTACTTATGGACTCAAATGGGAAATATATAGAAGAAAAAAAACTTTTTCCCAAACACAGTGTGTCTAAACTCTGGTGTCCAAACACCCAGCGTGCCCTAGACCTTCTGTCTGAGGCCAAACTAGGCTCACCCAGCCACATAATAATACACACAGGCACAAACGACCTGAGAGCACAGCAGGAAAGAGTGGCCACAGCACTGAAGGGAGTGATTGAAAAGGCTTCTTCTACTTTCCCCAACGCACAAGTGGTTATCTCCACCCTGCTACCACGAAAAGACTTCCACCCTGCCACAATACAGCGGGTAAATGCAAGTATTTCCCGTGACTGTGCCTCAAAACCAAATGTTTTCCTGGCCCACCACTCCACCCTGGACTTGAACAGCCTCTATGACCAGGTCCACCTCTACAAGGCAGCAGTGCCCACCTTTGCCCGAACTCTAAAGGACATCGCTCTCAAACGTATCCCCAACACTTCACACAGGAGCAACAGATCAATAGACACCCCACCCAGAATAGCGAGACACCCTCCCAGATCTGCAGGACCCCCCCCTGGACCTACACATAGAGGACCCACGCCAAGAGGAATTACATCCAGACCACAGTACACCCAGACACATCCACACCCCCACCCCAACCAATCAACATCCCCCCACGTCAACCATGCCCACACATTTAGGCCCCCTCAGATCAGACCTATGCCACTCCTGCCCACCCCATGCACCCCACCCCCGCAAAGAGGGCCTCAACATGGAAGCCACACATACGCCCAGGTAGTGAGCGGGCAAACAGTCCCAACCCCCACTCTCACACTCGCCCAAGCCAATGGCATGTACCAGATGCTCAGCAGGCTCTGCTCACACTTACTGGCCTGAGGCCAAACCACGACCAACAACATTAGACACTCTATGGAACAAAAAGCCTTCACTATATTATCCTGGAATATCCAAGGCCTGAGGTCATCTGCCTTTGGCCTAAAGAGCAGAAACCCGGACTTCACCAAAGAAATCGGTAATACAGACATTGTCATCCTGCAAGAAACCTGGTATAGAGGAGACGGATTCACTGGTTGCCCTCTAGGTTACAGAGAGCTGGTAGTCCCATCCACCAAACTACCAGGTGTGAAACAGGGAAGGGACTCAGGGGGTATGCTAATTTGGTATAGAGCAGACCTAACTCACTCCATTAAATTAATCAAAACAGGAACATTCTACATTTGGCTAGAAATTCAAAAGGAAATTATCCTAACAGAGAAAAATGTCCTCCTGTGTGCTACCTATATCCCCCCACTAGAATCCCCATATTTTAATGAAGACAGCTTCTCCATCCTGGAGGGGGAAATCAATAATGTCCAGGCCCAGGGACATGTACTAGTCTGTGGCGACCTAAATGCCAGAACCGGACAAGAACCTGACACCCTCAGCACACAGGGGGACAAACACCTGCCTGGAGTGACAGCATTCCCTCCCACATATGCCCCCCTAGGCACAACTATGACAACATAACCAACAAAAACGGGTCACAACTCCTGCAGCTCTGTCGCACGCTGGGTATGTACGTAGTCAACGGTAGGTTTCGAGGAGACTCCTATGGTAGGTACACCTATAGCTCATCTCTTGGCAGTAGTACTGTAGACTACTTTATCACTGACCTCAACCCAGAGTCTCTCAGAGCATTCACAGTCAGCCCACTGACACCCCTATCAGACCACAGCAAAATCACAGTCTACTTAAACAGAGCAATACTCAATCATGAGGCATCAAAGCCAAAGGAACTGAGTAACATTAAGAAATGCTATAGATGGAAGGAATGCAGTTTGGAAACCTACCAAAAAACAATTAGGCAACAACAAATTCAATCCCTTTTAGACAATTTCCTGGGTAAAACGTTCCATTGTAATAGTGAAGGTGTAAACTTGGCAGTAGAAAATCTTAACAGTATATTTGACCTCTCAGCTTCCCTATCAAATCTAAAAATCTCAAATAGAAAACCGAAGAAAATTAACAATAATGACAAATGGTTTGATGAAGAATGCAAAAATCTAAGAAAGAAATTGAGAAACCTGTCCAACCAAAAACATAGAGACCCGGAAAACCTGAGTCTACGCCTTCACTATGGTGAATCACTAAAACAATACAGAAATACACTACGGAAAAAGAAGGAACAGCACGTCAGAAATCAGCTCAATGCAATTGAAGAATCCATAGACTCTAACCACTTCTGGGAAAATTGGAAAACACTAAACAAACAACAACACGAAGAATTATCTATCCAAAATGGAGATGTATGGGTAAACCACTTCTCCAATCTTTTTGGCTCTATAACAAAGAATAAAGAGCAAAAACATATACATGATCAAATACAGATCTTAGAATCAACTATTAAAGACTACCAGAACCCACTGGATTCTCCAATTACATTGAATGAGTTACAGGACAAAATAAAAACCTTCCAACCCAAAAAGGCCTGTGGTGTTGATGGTATCCTCCTTGCCAGCAGCATACCACCCTGCATACCACTGCTGGCTTGCTTCTGAAGCTAAGCAGGGTTGGTCCTGGATGGGAGACCAGATGCTGCTGGAAGTGGTGTTGGAGGGCCAGTAGGAGGCACTCTTTCCTCTGGTCAAATTTTTTTTTTTATCCCAATACCCCAGGACAGGGATTGGGGACACTGTCCTGTGTAGGGTGCCGTCTTTCGGATGGGACGTTAAACGGGTGTCCTGACTCTCTGAGGTCATTAAAGATCCCATGGCACTTATCGTAAGAGTAGGGGTGTTAACCCCGGTGTCCTGGCTAAATTCCCAATCTGGCCCTCAAACCATCACGGTCACCTAATAATCCCCAGTTTACAATTGGCTCATTCATCTCCCTCCTCTCCCCTGTAACTATTCCCCAGGTCATTGCTGCAAATGAGAACGTGTTCTCAGTCAACTTACCTGGTAAAATAACGGATAAATAAATAAATAAATAAAAATCCTCAATGAAATGATCAAATATACAGACAACAAATTCCAATTGGCTATACTAAAACTCTTTAACACCATACTTAGCTCTGGCATCTTCCCCAATATTTGGAACCAAGGACTGATCACCCCAATACACAAAAGTGGAGACAAATTTGACCCCAATAACTACCGTGGAATATGTGTCAACAGTAACCTTGGGAAAATCCTCTGCATTATTATTAACAGCAGACTCGTACATTTCCTCAATGAAAACAATGTACTGAGCAAATGTCAAATTGGCTTTTTACCAAATTACCGTACAACAGACCATGTATTCACCCTGCACACCCTAATTGACAACCAAACAAACCAAAACAAAGGCAAAGTCTTCTCATGCTTTGTTGATTTCAAAAAAGCCTTCGACTCAATCTGGCATGAGGGTCTGCTATACAAACTGATGGAAAGTGGTGTTGGGGGTAAAACATACGACATTATAAAATCCATGTACACAAACAACAAGTGTGCGGTTAAAATTGGCAAAAAACACACACATTTCTTCACACAGGGTCGTGAGGTTAGACAGGGATGCAGCTTAAGCCCCACCCTCTTCAACATATATATCAACGAATTGGCGCGGGCACTAGAAAAGTCTGCAGCACCCGGCCTCCCCCTGCTAGAATCCGAAGTCAAATGTCTGCTGTTTGCCGATGATCTGGTGCTTCTGTCACCAACCAAGGAGGGCCTACAGCAGCACCTAGATCTTATGCACAGATTCTGTCAGACCTGGGCCCTGACAGTAAATCTCAGTAAGACCAAAATAATGGTGTTCCAAAAAAGGTCCAGTCACCAGGACCACAAATACAAATTCCATCTAGACACTGTTGCCCTAGAGCACACAAAAAACTATACATACCTTGGCCTAAACATCAGCTCCACAGGTAACTTCCACAAAGCTGTGAACGATCTGAGAGACAAGGCAAGAAGGGCATTCTATGCCATCAAAAGAAACATAAATTTCAACATACCAATTAGGATTTGGCTAAAAATACTTGAATCAGTCATAGAGCCCATTGCTCTTTATGGTTGTGAGGTCTGGGGTCCGCTCACCAACCAAGACTTCAGAAAATGGGACAAACACCAAATTGAGACTCTGCACGCAGAATTCTGCAAAAATATCCTCCGTGTACAACGTAGAACACCAAATAATGCATGCAGAGCAGAATTAGGCCGATACCCACTAATTATCATAATCCAGAAAAGAGCCGTTAAATTCTACAACCACCTAAAAGGAAGCGATTCACCTTCCATAACAAAGCCATCACCTACAGAGAGAAGAACCTGGAGAAGAGTCCCCTAAGCAAGCTGGTCCTAGGGCTCTGTTCACAAACACAAACACACCCCACAGAGCCCCAGGACAACAGCACAATTAGACCCAACCAAATCATGAGAAAACAAAAAGATAATTAGTTGACACATTGGAAAGAATTAACAAAAAAACAGAGCAAACTAGAATGCTATTTGGCCCTAAACAGAGAGTACACAGCGGCAGAATACCTGACCACTGTGACTGACCCAAAATTAAGGAAAGCTTTGACTATGTACAGACTCAGTGAGCATAGCCTTGCTATTGAGAAAGGCCGCCGTAGGCAGACATGGCTCTCAAGAGAAGACAGGCTATGTGCACACTGCCCACAAAATGAGGTGGAAACTGAGCTGCACTTCCTAACCTCCTGCCCAATGTATGACCATATTAGAGAGACATATTTCCCTCAGATTACACAGATCCACAAAGAATTCGAAAACAAAACCAATTTTGATAAACTCCCATATCTACTGGGTGAAATTCCACAGTGTGCCATCACAGCAGCAAGATTTGTGACCTGTTGCCACGAGAAAAGGGCAACCAGTGAAGAACACACACCATTGTAAATACAAACCATATTTATGCTTATTTATTTTATCTTGTGTCCTTTAACCATTTGTACATTGTTAAAACACTGTAACTGTAACACATTGTTTTGAAACTTCTGTATGTGTAATGTTTACTGTTAATTTTTATTGTTTATTTCACTTTTGTATATTCACTTTATATATTATCTACCTCACTTGCTTTGGCAATGTTAACACAGGTTTCCCATGCCAATAAAGCCCTTGAATTGAATTGAATTGAGAGAGAGAGAGAGACAGAGAGAGAGAGAGAGAGAGAGAGAGAGAGAGAGAGAGAGAGAGAGATGATAGAGAGAGAGGATAGAGAGAGAGAGAGAGGATAGAGAGAGAGAGAGAGAGAGAGAGTAGAGAGAGAGAGAGATAGAGAGAGAGAGGAGAGAGAGAGAGAGAGGAGAGAGAGAGAGAGGGAGAGAGATAGAGAGAGAGAGAGAGAGAGGAGAGAGAGAGAGAGGGAGAGAGATAGAGAGAGAGACCTGGCGGGACCTTCAATTAGCACTGAAGTGTGGAGTCAGACGTGTGAAAACCCTTTGAGCCCATGTCTACTCCTACTCCTCCCCTCCGGTGTTCGACTCCAACACTTTACTGATTACCTCCCCTATATCTGTCACTTCCTTAGTGCAATTCCCCACGCAGTATTGACTATGTGTTTCATGTCTATACGCTACTCATGGTTCTTGTATTGTTCTGTGTTCCGTTTATAATTTAACTCACCACCTGCACTTGCTTTCTGACTCTCAGCATCTACTTTGCAGAATACTGCCTCACCAAATGGATGCAGCAGGAAATCAGGACATCCCCCAGACAGTCGACAAACCTACCTACTTCGTCACCACGACCGCAACTGGGGAAGGCTATGGAAGAGTTTTTTTGCAGTTTTCAACGTTTCGAGCATACCCGAGTGGCGTTGTCTTCAACTAGCGGAGGATACTCTGACCACCAGTCGACCCAGTGAGCCAGCACACCAGTCCATTCAGCAGTCCACCCAGGTCAGCGATGCCTGTCTGTCCCTCCCAGATAATTATGATCAAACCCCATCTAAATGGTGTGGTTTCCTACTTCCTACTTCCAGTGCTCTATTTTGCGCACCAGATGGGAGCTCCCACCACTGAGAGGTCCAAGGTTTCCACAGTTACTTCTCTGCTTACTGGGCGGGCGTTGGAGTGGGCTACGGCCATCTGAGGAGCTGGATTCGTATGAGGGGTTCATGGCTCTGTATCCTTGATCATCCACCAGAGGGCAGAAAGGGGAGTGAGCGCTTATTCCAACTACAGCAGGATGACCAGACAGCTGCCGAGTACTCGCAGAGAGAGCAGAGAGGGGGGTGAGCGCCTACTCCAACTACAGCAGAATGACCAGACAGCTGCCGAGTACTCGCTCACCTTCCAGACTGTAGCAGCATCCAGCGGATGGAATGAGCCGGTGCTCCATACACTAGTCAGAAGAGGACTGAGCGAGGAGGTCCAGACAAACCGGTCTGTCCCGATGACAACATCTCCTTGGACACAC
>NC_048588.1:39385450-39397950 GCF_013265735.2 Oncorhynchus mykiss
TCACAGTAGGCTGTATGTTGTCTTCACAGTAGACTGTGTGTTGTCTTCACAGTAGGCTGTGTGTTGTCTTCACAGTATGTTGTCTTCACAGTAGACTGTGTGTTGTCTTCACAGTAGGCTGTGTGTTGTCTTCACAGTAGACTGTGTGTTGTCTTCACAGTATGTTGTCTTCACAGTAGACTGTGTGTTGTCTTCACAGTATGTTGTCTTCACAGTAGACTGTGTGTTGTCTTCACAGTATGTTGTCTTCACAGTAGACTGTGTGTTGTCTTCACAGTAGGCTGTGTGTTGTCTTCACAGTAGGCTGTATGTTGTCTTCACAGTAGACTGTGTGTTGTCTTCACAGTATGTTGTCTTCACATTAGACTGTGTGTTGTCTTCACAGTATGTTGTCTTCACAGTAGACTGTGTGTTGTCTTCACAGTAGGCTGTGTGTTGTCTTCACAGTATGTTGTCTTCACAGTAGGCTGTATGTTGTCTTCACAGTAGACTGTGTGTTGTCTTCACAGTAGGCTGTATGTTGTCTTCACAGTAGACTGTGTGTTGTCTTCACAGTAGGCTGTGTGTTGTCTTCACAGTAGACTGTGTGTTTTCTTCACAGTAGACTGTGTGTTGTCTTCACAGTAGACTGTGTGTTGTCTTCACAGTAGACTGTGTGTTGTCTTCACAGTAGGCTGTATGTTGTCTTCACAGTAGACTGTGTGTTGTCTTCACAGTATGTTGTCTTCACAGTAGACTGTGTGTTGTCTTCACAGTAGGCTGTGTGTTGTCTTCACAGTAGGCTGTGTGTTGTCTTCACAGTAGACTGTGTGTTGTCTTCACAGTATGTTGCCTTCACATTAGACTGTGTGTTGTCTTCACAGTATGTTGTCTTCACAGTAGGCTGTGTGTTGTCTTCACAGTATGTTGTCTTCACAGTAGGCTGTATGTTGTCTTCACAGTAAACTGTGTGTTGTCTTCATAGTAGGCTGTATGTTGTCTTCACAGTAGACTGTGTGTTGTCTTCACAGTAGACTGTGTGTTGTCTTCACAGTAGACTGTGTGTTGTCTTCACAGTAGGCTGTATGTTGTCTTCACAGTAGACTGTGTGTTGTCTTCACAGTATGTTGTCTTCACAGTATGTTGTCTTCACAGTAGACAGTATGTTGTCTTCACAGTATGTTGTCTTCACTGTATGTTGTCTTCACAGTAGACTGTGTGTTGTCTTCACAGTATGTTGTCTTCACAGTATGTTGTCTTCGCAGTATGTTGTCTTCACTGTATGTTGTCTTCACAGTAGACTGTGTGTTGTCTTCACAGTATGTTGTCTTCACAGTATGTTATCTTCACAGTAGGCTGTATGTTGTCTTCACAGTAGGCTGTATGTTGTCTTCACAGTAGGCTGTAGGTTGTCTTCACAGTAGGCTGTATGTTGTCTTCACAGTAGGCTGTGTGTTGTCTTCACAGTAGACTGTGTGTTGTCTTCACAGTAGACTGTGTGTTGTCTTCACAGTAGACTGTGTGTTGTCTTCACAGTAGACTGTGTGTTGTCTTCACAGTAGGCTGTATGTTGTCTTCACAGTAGACTGTGTGTTGTCTTCACAGTATGTTGTCTTCACAGTATGTTGTCTTCACAGTATCTTGTCTTCACTGTATGTTGTCTTCACAGTAGACTGTGTGTTGTCTTCACAGTATGTTGTTTTCACAGTATGTTGTCTTCACAGTAGACTGTATGTTGTCTTCACAGTATGTTGTCTTCACTGTATGTTGTCTTCACAGTAGACTGTGTGTTGTCTTCACAGTATGTTGTCTTCACAGTATGTTATCTTCACAGTAGGCTGTATGTTGTCTTCACAGTAGGCTGTATGTTGTCTTCACCATATGTTGTCTTCACAGTATGTTGTCTTCACAGTAGACTGTATGTTGTCTTCACAGTATGTTGTCTTCACAGTAGGCTGTGTGTTGTCTTCACAGTATGTTGTCTTCACAGTAGACAGTATGTTGTCTTCACAGTAGACAGTATGTTGTCTTCACAGTATGTTGTCTTCACAGTAGACAGTATGTTGTCTTCACAGTATGTTGTCTTCACAGTAGACAGTATGTTGTCTTCACAGTATGTTGTCTTCACAGTAGACAGTATGTTGTCTTCACAGTATGTTGTCTTCACAGTAGACAGTATGTTGTCTTCACAGTATGTTGTCTTCACAGTATGTTGTCTTCACAGTATGTTGTCTTCACAGTAGATACACAAATCCTGCTTTTGGATTTTGGAAATTCCGTTGGATTTAGATTTCTTTGCAGAAATTCATTTTTGTGTAGTGTCGTCTTTTTGTTTGTTTTTGTAATTCCTTTTTGGCTATCTGTTTCTGGCAGTATTATTTAGGCCGTGTAGTCTATACTCAACTGGCAGTATTATTTAGGCCGTGTAGTCTATTCTCAACTGGCAGTATTATTTAGGCAGTGTAGTCTATACTCAACTGGCAGTATTATTTACGCCGTGTAGTCTATACTCAACTGGCAGTATTATTTAGGCCGTGTAGTCTATACTCAACTGGCAGTATTATTTAGGCAGTGTAGTCTATACTCAACTGGCAGTATTATTTAGGCAGTGTAGTCTATACTCAACTGGCAGTATTATTTAGGCAGTGTAGTCTATACTCAACTGGCAGAAAATGTATGGTGGCAGACGACAGCCAACACACACACACACACGCACGCACGCACACACACACACACACACACACACACACACACACACACACACACACACACACACACACACACACACACACACACACACACACACACACACACACACACACACACACACACATTGTCTCTGTGTCAGCCTGCCCTGCAGCACCTGTGTCTTCAGTGGAAATGGAGCCAGTGACGAGGCCCTCTCTCTGTGTCAGACACGGATGAGGACCACAGGTCTGCCAGGACACCAGATGTGACACACACACAGCGACACCCAACATCACACACACACAGCGACACACAACATCAGACACACACAGCGACACCCAACATCACACACACACAGCGACACACAACATCACAGACACACACAGCGACACACAACATCAGACACACAACATCAGACACACAACATCACACACACAACATCAGACACACAACATCAGACACACAACATCAGACACACAACATCACATACACAACATCACACACACAGCGACACACAACATCAGACACACAACATCAGACACACAACATCAGACACACAACATCACACACACAACATCAGACACACAACATCACACACACAACATCAGACACACAACATCACACACACAACATCAGACACACAACATCAGACACACAACATCACACACACAACATCACACACACAACATCACACACACAACATCACACACACACAGCGACACATAACATCAGACACACACAATCAGACACATACAGCGACACACAACATCACACACACACACAGCGACACATAACATCAGACACACACAGCAACACACAACATCACACACACACAGCGACACATAATATCAGACACACACAATCAGACACACACAGCAACACACAACATCACACACACACAGCGACACATAACATCAGACACACACAATCAGACACATACAGCGACACACACACACACACACACACACACACACACACTGCAACACACAATCAGATGCACATTCTGTCTCACGTCACACTCTGCAGGGCCTCGACCCCTCTTCCTCTCTTTGTCTGTCCTCTCCCTCCCTGACTCTCCCTCTCCCTGCCTTCGAGCCTCTTCCTCTCTTTGTCTGTCCTCTCCCTCCCTGACTCTCCCTCTCCCTGCCTTCGACCCCTCTTCCTCTCTTTGTCTGTCCTCTATCCACCCGTCTCTCTCTGTCAGATGGAAACAAAAATGTTAATGTTTAATTTTTTTTATTGAACCTTTATTTAACTAGGCAAGTCAGTTAAGAACAAAATTCTTATTTACAATGATGGCCTATTCCCGGCCAAACCTGGACGACGCTAGGCCAATTGTGCGCCGCCCTATGGGACTGTAGTGACGCCTCTTGCACTGAGATGCAGTGCCTTAGACCGCTGTGCCACTTGGGACCATGGACTCCTGAGGGCAATAATACGCCTTCTACTTTGTTTTTTAAATCCTCAGTACAGGTTAATATAGTAATGCTGTATCCAGCTGGAGCAGACAGGTTACTATAGTAATGCTGTATCCAGCTGGAGCAGACAGGTTACTATAGTAATGCTGTATCCAGCTGGAGCAGACAGGTTAATATAGTAATGCTGTATCCAGCTGGAGCAGACAGGTTACTATAGTAATGCTGTATCCAGCTGGAGCAGACAGGTTACTATAGTAATGCTGTATCCAGCTGGAGCAGACAGGTTACTATAGTAATGCTGTATCCAGCTGGAGCAGACAGGTTACTATAGTAATGCTGTATCCAGCTGGAGCAGACAGGTTACTATAGTAATGCTGTATCCAGCTGGAGCAGACAGGTTACTATAGTAATGCTGTATCCAGCTGGAGCAGACAGGTTACTATAGTAATGCTGTATCCAGCTGGAGCAGACAGGTTACTATAGTAATGCTGTATCCAGCTGGAGCAGACAGGTTACTATAGTAATGCTGTATCCAGCTGGAGCAGACAGGTTACTATAGTAATGCTGTATCCAGCTGGAGCAGACAGGTTACTATAGTAATGCTGTATCCAGCTGGAGCAGACAGGTTACTATAGTAATGCTGTATCCAGCTGGAGCAGACAGGTTACTATAGTAATGCTGAATCCAGCTGGAGCAGACAGGTTACTATAGTAATGCTGTATCCAGCTGGAACAGACAGGTTACTATAGTAATGCTGTATCCAGCTGGAGCAGACAGGTTAATATAGTAATGCTGTATCCAGCTGGAGCAGACAGGTTACTATAGTAATGCTGTATCCAGCTGGAGCAGACAGGTTAATATAGTAATGCTTTATCCAGCTGGAGCAGACAGGTTACTATAGTAATGCTGTATCCAGCTGGAGCAGACAGGTTACTATAGTAATGCTGTATCCAGCTGGAGCAGACAGGTTACTATAGTAATGCTGTATCCAGCTGGAGCAGACAGGTTACTATAGTAATGCTGTATCCAGCTGGAGCAGACAGGTTACTATAGTAATGCTGTATCCAGCTGGAGCAGACAGGTTACTATAGTAATGCTGTATCCAGCTGGAGCAGACAGGTTACTATAGTAATGCTGTATCCAGCTGGAGCAGACAGGTTACTATAGTAATGCTGTATCCATCTGGAGCAGACAGGTTACTATAGTAATGCTGTATCCAGCTGGAGCAGACAGGTTACTATAGTAATGCTGTATCCAGCTGGAGCAGACAGGTTACTATAGTAATGCTGTATCCAGCTGGAGCAGACAGGTTACTATAGTAATGCTGTATCCAGCTGGAGCAGACAGGTTACTATAGTAATGCTGTATCCCTCCCTGACTTTCCATCTCCCCTCTCTCCCTCCCTGACTCTCCCCTCTCTGACTCTCCCTCCCTGACTCTCCCCTCCCTCTCTCCCTCTCCCTCCCTGACTCTCCCTCTCGCCTTTCTCCCTCCCTGACTCTCCCCTCTCTGACTCTCCCCTCCCTGATTCTCCCTCCCTGACTCTCCCTCCCTGACTCTCCCTCCCTGACTCCCCCCTCCATGACTCTCCCTCCCTGACTCTCCCCTCCCTGACTCTCCCTCCCAGACACTCCCCTCCCTGACTCTCCCCTCCCTGACTCTCCCTCCCTGACTCTCCCCTCCCTGACTCTCCCTCTCCCTGCCTGACTCTCCCTCCCTGACTCTCCCTCTTCCTGCCTGGCTATCCCTCCCTGACTCTCCCTCTTCCTGTCTGACTCTCCCTCATCCTGCCTGGCTCTCCCTCTTCCTGCCTGGCTCTCCCTCCCTGACTCTCCCTCTTCCTGTCTGACTCTCCCTCCCTGACTCTCCCTCTCCCTCCCTGACTCTCCCTCTTCCTGCCTGACTCTCCCTCCCTGACTCTCCCTCTTCCTGCCTGACTCTCCCCCCTGACTCTCCCTCTCCCCTCTCTCCCTCCCTGACTCTCCCCTCCCTGACTCTCCCTCCCTCCCTGACTCTCCCTCTCCCCTCTCTCCCTCTCCCTCCCTGACTCTCCCTCTGCCCTCTCCCCCTCTCTGACTCTCCCTCCCTGACTCTCCCTCTCCCCTCTCTCCCTCTCCCTCCCTGACTCTCCATCTCCCCTCTCTCTCTCCCTCCCTGACTCACCCCTCTCTGACTCTCCCTCCCTGACTCTCCCTCCCTGACTCTCCCCTCCCTGACTCTCCCTCCCTGACTCTCCCCTCCCTGACTCTCCCTCCCTGACTCTCCCCTCCCTGACTCTCCCTCCCTGACTCCCTCCCTGACTCTCCCTCCCTGACTCTCCCTCCCTGACTCTCCCTCCCTGACTCTCCCCTCCCTGACTCTCCCCTCCCTGACTCTCCCTCTTCCTGCCTTACTCTCCCTCCCTGACTCTCCCCTCCCTGACTCTCCCTCCCCTCCCTGACTCTCCCCTCCCTGACTCTCCCTCTTCCTGCCTGACTCTCCCTCCCTGACTCTCCCTCTCCCCTCTCTCCCTCCCTCCCTGACTCTCCCTCTCCCCTCTCTCCCTCCCTGACTCTCCCTCCCTGACTCTCCCCTCTCTGACTCTCCCTCTCTGACTCTCCCTCTCCGTCCCTGACTCTCTCTCCCTGACTCTCCCTCTCTGACTCTCCCTCTCCCTCCCTGACTCTCCCTCTCCCCTCTCCCTCCCTGACTCTCCCCTCTGACTCCCCTCCCTGACTCTCCCTCCCTGACTCTCCCTCTCCCCTCTCTGCCTCTCCCTCCCTGACTCTCCCCTCTGACTCCCCTCCCTGACTCTCCCTCCCTGACTCTCCCCTCCCTGACTCTCCCTCCCTGACTCTCCTTCCCTGACTCTCCCATCCCCTCCCTGACTCTCCCCTCCCTGACTCTCCCTCTTCCTGCCTGACTCTCCCCTCCCTGACTCTCCCCTCCCTGACTCTCCCTTCCCTCCCTGACTCTCCCCTCCCTGACTCTCCCGCTTCCTGCCTGACTCTCCCTCCCTGACTCTCCCTCTCCCCTCTCTCCCTCCCTGACTTTCCCCTCCCTGACTCTCCCTCCCGACTCTCCCTCTCTGACTGTCCCTCTCCCTCCCTGACTCTCCCTCCCTCACTCTCCCTCCCTGACTATCCCTCTCTGACTCTCCCTCTCCCCTCTCCCTCCCTGACTCTCCCCTCTGACTCCCCTCCCTGACTCCCTCCCTGACTCTCCCTCTCCCCTCTCTGCCTCTCCCTCCCTGACTCTCCCCTCTGACTCCCCTCCCTGACTCTCCCTCCCTGACTCTCCCCTCCCTGTCTCTCCCTCCCTGACTCTCACCTCCCTGTCTCTCCCTCCCTGACTCTCCCCTCCCTGTCTCTCCCTCCCTGACTCTCCCCTCCCTCTCTCTGTCTCTCATCCACATACCTGTATACTGTGTTATTAACATGTTTAACATCTCAGCACAATCTCAAACTCAATTCCTCTAAATATGTACAAAAAGTATTTCAGCAGATTTTGTGGATTTCTGTGCATTTTTTGTATGGCTTAATTAATGTGCTCCAGAATGCTCAGGACCTCAGACTGGGGCGAAGGTTCACCTTCCAACAGGACAACGACCCTAAGCACACAGCCAATAAAACGCAGGAGTGGCTTCAGGACAAGTCTCTGAATGTCCTTGAGTGGCTCAGCCAGAACCCGGACTTGAACCCAATCGAACATCTCTGGAGAGACCTGAAAACATCTGTGCAGCGACGCTCCCCATCCAACCTGACAGAGCTTGAGAGTTCTTGCAGAGAAGAATTGGAGAAACTCCCCAAATACAGCCGTGCCAAGCTTGTAGCGTCATACCCAAGGAGATGGTAATCGCTGCCAAAGGTGCTGTAAGTATCACATACTCATGTAAATGTGATATTTAAGTTTTCTATTTTGGATACATTTGCACAAATTTCTGAAAGCCTGTTTTTACTTTGTCATTATTGGGTATTGTGTGTAAATTGATGGGAAAGAAAACAATTTTATCAATTTTAGAATCAGGCTGTAACGTAACAACATGTAGAACAAGTGAAGGGGTCTGAATACTTTCCGAATGCACTGTAAGTGTGTCATGCAGCAAAACACAGCTATCCTTGTTTTAGGATGCAAACCTGTCATATGAATCACTGCTGATCCAACCTGTTCTGATCTAATGAGATGGATTATGAATCACTGCTGATCCAACCTGTTCTGATCTAATGAGATGGATGGAGGATTTTCTACAGCCTAGAATCAAGTCCTTTCCCAGTCATGAAGGACGAAGCCAGGCCCCTCTTGGTTCTCATTGTGCGAAGACTGAGCTTAAATATGTTCGGACTCTCCTATACCACTTTTCCCAACGTGTTATACCCCAAAGGTTGTAAATAAACCATTTTTTTTAAGCTGATATAACTTGTATTATTATTATAGGGCTGTGAAACCCATGGCTTCAGACTGAGCATTTCTCAATGGAAATTGCTGCATTGAACATTGAACATTGTATTTCTCAGCATTTATTTACGGAGAGCAATTTCCATTTTATAACAGGAAGTGTCCACGTCACGACTTCCGCCGAGGTCGGTCCCTCTCCTTGTACGGGCGGCGTTCGGGTGGTCGACGTCGCCGGTCCTCTAGCCATCGCTGATCCGTCTTTCATTTTCCATTGGTTTTGTCTTTATTTTCTGCACACCTGGTTTTCATTATCCAATCACGTGTTCATGTAGTCAACCCTCTGTTTCCCCCGTGTTTGTTGTGTCTGATTATTTCTGTGTTCAGTTCGGTTGAGGATGGTTGGTTTTTCGTCGGGTGCTGTGTTCAGTTCAGTTGAGGATGGCTGGTTTTTCGTCGGGTGCTGTGTTCAGTTCAGTTGAGGATGGCTGGTTTTTCGTCGGGTGCTGTGTTCAGTTCGGTTGAGGATGGCTGGTTTTTCGTCGGGTGCTGTGTTCAGTTCGGTTGAGGATGGCTGGTTTTTCGTCGGGTGCTGTGTTCAGTTCGGTTGAGGATGGCTGGTTTTTCGTCGGGTGCTGTGTTCAGCTCGGTTGAGGATGGCTGGTTTTTCGTCGGGTGCTGTGTTCACCCGTGCGTTATATTTACCGTTGGTATTTTGTGTATTTGTTTTGCCTTGTGCCTTTATCTTAAAGTAAAGTACGTCGTTCACTCATTCTGCTCTCCTGCGCCTGACTTCATGCACCAGCTACACTCACCTTCTGACAGTCCATTTATCTCCCCTCCCTGTAGTGTGTTGAAGAATTATTGCTTTCGTCTGTGGAAATACAACATCAATTAAAATGCCAAATATACCGAAAACTAAATCAAGCAGAGATGTACAACTATTCAACCATGTTGATCATTACTGAAAAAATGCAAACTACAAACATTTAATGATAGTAAATGCATTTTATTTTTTTACTAGGCAAGTCAGTTAAGAACAAATTCTTATTTACAATGACGACCTAGGAACAGTGGGTTGACTGCCTTGTTCAGGGGCAGAATGACAGATTTGTACCTTGTCAGCTTGGGGACTTGAACTTGCAACCTTCCGGTTACTAGTGCAACACTCTAGCCACTAGCCTGCCGCCCCCATAATAAATGCATGACAACTAGATACAACTAGATACAAATCTTAGTATAGTAGTATACCTTACAAGTCTTCCGATCTTCTTGATTTATTGTCAAATTCAGGATAAGAGCAAATAAAATGTTGACCTCTAAAACTCTGCATTCTTGGGAGTTTTTCCCTGACCGCCTGACTCTGGGCACTTGTCATTCACTACTACACTCATAGCTCCCTCCCGTCCTCCTCCATAAGTGTCAGCCAGCCACCTCCAGACAAATGAGCTAATCAGAGACATGGCAGTCAAGTTGTTGTGGAGATATTTAGGCCTACCTGCAGAGATGCTGAGCTAGGATGGATTCTGATGAAGTCTATAGTCTACAGACTAGAGACGTGATTAATTATATACCGGAAGGAACTTTATCCATCTCACTGTGACCACCTGGCGGACCCCACAGCCTTTGGAAAGGCCTACTGGGAAGTTTGAGATCTGCTGAGTGCAACACGGATTGACTGGCAAATTAAATCACTGTGACTGTCTGCAATCAGAAGGGAGACCGGGAGATCGGGGGTAAAACTACCGGAGCTGATTGGCGACAGGCAGGCAGCACGCGCTCTCCCTGTAGCGGCTGCAAGCGCTCTGTTCTCGTTATCTGCCCTCGCTCTAGACCACAGAGCTGCTGTAAATATAATTTACCGTATCCCTACCAATCCCCGTGAGCTGACAGAGCAGGAGAGGAGAGGTGAGGGGAATAGAGAGTGAGAGAGAGTGTGCGTGTGTGAGAGTGTGTGAGAGAGAGAGAGAGAGAGAGAGAGCGAGAGCGAGAGAGAGTGTGTGTGTGTGTGAGAGAGAGAGGGATAGAGAGCGAGAGAGAGTGTGTGTGTGTGTGTGTGTGTGAGAGAGAGAGAGAGAGAGAGAGAGAGAGAGAGAGAGAGAGAGAAGCACACACATCCATCCTTTCATCCCTTGCTCAACGATAACACACCATTCCCTCTCTCAGCTCCTCGTGACACTTCCTTCTAATCGCACTCAGGGCGGCTCGAGAGAGGCAGCGGTACGGTGTCTGTGTTGCATCTACCGGGAGGCGCAAGGCAGGATGCGCGATGGGGCAGGCGTGTGGACACGCGCTTCTCTGCCGTAGCCAGCAGTACCAGCCCGCTGCTTCCGAGATGTAAGTGCTACAGACGCGCCTGTTATATTTTGTATTCTGTGTGAGAGAGATCTGCAGGGGAGAGCTTTACATAAAAGCACAATCTTTGTATGATGCTTTGCCTGAACAGTGGGTTGACCAACTGGGCTCGGTTCTAGGCAACTGGTGTGTGTGTGTGTGTGTTTGTTTGTTTGTTTGTGTGTGTGTGTGTGTGTGTGTGTGTGTGTGTGTGTGTGTGTGTGTGTGTGTGTGTGTGTGTGTGTGTGTGTGTGTAAAGAGTACAGAGTTGGTAACTTCACTAAAAGCTGCACCAAGGTGCAGAAATAACAGTATAAGTGCTCTCCTTGCTTCTGATGTTTTGATGTTGTTATCCAGAGTGTGTGTGTTGGTTAGGTTAGGTTTAGGGTTAGGGTTAGGAGCTAGGGTTAGGTTTATGTTTAGGAGCTAGAATTAGGTTTAGGGTTAAGGTTAGGAGCTAGAGTTCAGTTTAGGGTTAAGGTTAGGAGCTAGAGTTAGAGTTAGGTTTAGGGTTACGGTTAGAAGCTAGGGTTAGGTTTAGGGTTAGGAGCTAGAGTTAGGTTTAGGGTTAGGAGCTAGGGTTAGGTTTAGTGTTAGGAGCTAGAGTTAGAGTTAGGTTTAGGGTTAGGAGCTAGAGTTGGGGTTAGGGTTAGGAGCTAGAGTTGGGGTTAGGGTTAGGAGCTAGGGTTAGGTTTAGGGTTAGGGTTAGGGTTAGGAGCTAGAGTTAGGTTTAGGGTTAGGAGCTAGGGGTACGTTTAGGGTTATGAGCTAGGGTTAGGTTTAGTGTTAGGAGCTAGAGTTAGAGTTAGGTTTAGGGTTAGGAGCTAGAGTTGGGGTTAGGGTTAGGAGCTAGGGTTAGGTTTAGGGTTAGGGTTAGGGTTAGGAGCTAGAGTTAGGTTTAGGGTTAGGAGCTAGAGTTGGGGTTAGGGTTAGGAGCTAGAGTTAGAGTTAGGTTTAGGGTTAGGAGCTAGAGTTGGGGTTAGGGTTAGGAGCTAGGGGTACGTTTAGGGTTATGAGCTAGGGTTAGGTTTAGGGTTAGGAGCTAGAGTTGGGGTTAGGGTTAGGGTTAGGAGCTAGGGTTAGGTTTAGGGTTAGGGTTAGGGTTAGGGTTAGGAGCTAGAGTTAGGTTTAGGGTTAAGGTTAGGTTTTCGGGTTATGGTAAGGGCACAGGCTAGGGTTAGGGTTAGGAGCTAGGGTTAGGTTTAGGGTTAGGAGCTAGGGTTAGAGTTAGGTTTAGGGTTAGGGTTAGGAGCTAAGGTTGGGGTTAGGGTTAGGAGCTAGGGTTAGGTTTAGGGTTAGGAGCTAGGGTTAGGGTTAGGAGCTAGAGTTTGGTTTAGGATTAAGGTTAGGTTTTCGGGTTATGGTAAGGGCACAGGCTAGGGTTAGGGTTAGGGTTAGGAGCTAGGGTTAGGTTTAGGGTTAGGAGCTAGAATTAGGTTTAGGGTTAAGGTTAGGAGCTAGAGTTCAGTTTAGGGTTAAGGTTAGGTTTAGGGTTAGGTTTAGGGTTAGGAGCTAGAGTTAGGTTTAGGGTTAGGGTTAGGGTTAGGAGCTAGAGTTAGGTTTAGGGTTAGGAGCTAGAGTTGGGGTTAGGGTTAGGAGCTAGGGTTAGGTTTAGGGTTAGGGTTAGGGTTAGGAGCTAGAGTTAGGTTTAGGGTTAGGAGCTAGGGGTACGTTTAGGGTTATGAGCTAGGGTTAGGTTTAGTGTTAGGA